>NC_042623.1:93485228-93670228 GCF_901001135.1 Rhinatrema bivittatum
TAACCCTCCCCCCAATACACATACATAACTACTGTCATAGTATCACTAAACTGAGCTGAACTAGTTGACCCTAGTAAAAAAAAAATGGAACATCTAGTATCCATTTTTCCTAAATACAGTCCTTGAATTAATAATTAATATTGTAAACTAAAAAAAAATGCCTATGAAATTTAGTCCCTAATATTAAATAGTTATGCCATTAAGATGATCACTAGGGTTGCAGGAATAAATTTGTATCAAAGTAAATATGGCAGTGTTGTCTTTTTGTGGAACTTAGTAGAAAGGAAAGAAGAGAGAGAAACATTTTGTTATAATGGAGTGTTTAAATCTCCATATTTGCTGCTGTTTTATTGTGGAAGGGTGCAAAAGTGGGGGAGCAATGGTAAGTCTGAAAAATGTTCAGCAGGAACAAAAAAGAGTAATAAAAGGGGGCAAGATTAAAAAATCTCCACATGGATCCAAAATGGCATCCACCCATTAAGATGCTCTGTTTGAGCCCTTGAGTCTGTGCTACTTTTCCTTTTCAAAACTTAGTCTTCATTGAATAATATGGGTAGGAAGCAGGAAGTTAAAGCATGGACCTATCCTCCGGTGATTACAATGTTCATTTATGGTATGATTAACTTCTGGGTTGCCACAGCTATGGTATCTTGAGCCCTCTCCAGGTTTGGAAGGAGTACTGGTGGCTCAGTAATGGTAGATTATTAGAAGATTCCAGTGTATCTCTTACACCAAAGACTTGCAAACTGACTCTACTGCCACAAGAGTTCCTGTGGTTGGGAAGAGCTGGCAAACCACAGAGATGAGGAGGAGGATTTTTTCTGGCATGTCTAGAGTCTCTGCCTCATCCGAAGCTCCAACACCAAGGGGCGAAAATCTGGATAAGCGACAGGGAACATGCACTTTATCAGTGCTGCAAGAACAGGAGTTAAAATGGAAAGAACTACTAATACTGGAGAAAATCAGCAAGGCTTCAGTATTAGAAGTGTTATTCCAAACCTGGTCTCGCTTACATGTTTATCTAGCCAAAGAAGCAGATAAACATGTGACTTTAGAAGACATTGCTCCATCTTTGTTCAAATTTGAGGAATTGTTCTCAGGCTCCTTGATATAGCTTTGCACTTTTTCATCTCAGGTATCATGCACATTTCAGGAACAGGAGGAGGAATTGGATCATCAGTCGCTCAGATAAGTTATTTGCCTTCTCAAGACTTAAAAAAAAGTGACAATTAAAGAACTTGAATTCTTCAAGTTTTATTCACAGATTTGAAATTCTTGAAAATTTTGCTAAATATAAGAATCGGTAAAAGATACCTTTCCTAAATTGAAATTTGTCTCACTATATGAAAATTGGAAGAAATATTTCTTGGAGGATTTAAAAAATGACTCCACAGCAAAACTCCCCAATATATCAAGTATATTTTTTACCTATTGATAAGAGAGTTTTAGCTGTTAAAGAAGGTTGAATCTTTAGTTTCAACTGATTGGATCTTTCAGCCAGCTTCTCAGAAAGAAGTGGTGGAGAAGGAGATTTTGATGGTAGTTTTTAAGTTGGATATTGATCATAATTTAGCTTTGAAGCTGTATTTTTCAGAATTTAACTTTGTTATATTTTGAGCAGAGAGTGCGTGTTTTTCCTGACCTCAAAAGAGTTACCCAGAAAACTAGGAAGAAGTTTTAATCCCTCAAGAGTTACATCCTTGTGATTGGGGCTACTTTTTTCCTTATATTCCCATGTAAATGCATTATGGGGCAGATTTTAAAAAGTTGCGCGAGCGCATACTTTTGTTCGCGCAGCAGGCGCGAACAAAAGTACGCCTGATTTTATAAGATACGCGTGGCTACGCGCGTATCTTATAAAATCTGGGGTCGGCGCGCGCAAGGCTGCGCAAAATCGGCAGCCTGCGTGCGCCGAACCGCGCAGCCTGCCTCCGTTCCCTCCAGGGCCGCTCCGATTTCGGAGCGGCCTCAGAGGGAACTTTCCTTCGCCCTCCCTGCACCTTCCCCTCCCTTCCCCTACCTAACCCACCCCCCCGGCCCTATCTAAACCCCCCCTTACCTTTGTCGGCAAGGTTACGCCTGCTGGAAGCAGGCGTAACTTTGCGCGCGTCGGCCGGCAGCCCCGCTCCGTCCTCCGGTCCCGGGGGCTGGTCCGGAGGCCTCGACCATGCCCCCGGGCCAGCGCCATGCCCCCGGGCCCGTCCCCAAAACACCACGGCCCGCCCCCGAAATGCCACGTCAGTAGGCCCCGCCCCCGACACGCCCCCTTACAAAAGCCCCGGGACTTACACGCGTCCCGGGGCTTTACGCGCGCCGGCGGCCTATGCAAAATAGGCGCGCCGACGCGCGAGGGCCCTGCGCGCGTAAATCCGGAAGGATTTACGCGTGCGGGCCTTTGAAAATCCGCCCCTATATGTATATTTTTTAGGTATCACACTTTGATAAATTCATAATTGATAGACAAGTGAATGGATTATGTCTTTGTCTCTGTGTGAATATTTTTTGGGGGGCAGTGGATATATGAATGCCTAGAATGTTTTTAATAAGAATGTTTGAATGATATTGTTACTTTTTCCTTTTGTTGTATGCTGCTTGGGTTCTCTAAGGGGACTTGTATCAGATAATTTAATGAGTTTTCCCCTTATGTTTGTTTTTGTTTGTTTGATTGTATTATTGCTTAAATATCTGACTTTTCTGTGTTGCATTTTCAATGCTAATGTAAAAATTTCATATAAATAAAAACTGAAAAATAAATCTCCACATGTCCTTAAGTCACACTTGATCAAGTATCATAGTAAAATAGGATGGTCCAAAAAAACAAACCGGAAATCGATCCAAGGTGGCTAACAGCAACAAACACAAGAAGAAGGATCGATGTAAAAATGGACTTTATTGAAGCTTGCCCGACTCTGGCCGAGTTTCGCTCAAAGAGCTGCCTCAGGGGCTTAAAAGCTACTTGGATTGGCTTTAGATCAACTTAGGGCTCACATGTAGCAAACTCAAAGAAGTGTTACTCAGCACCAGATGACTCCTGGGTCCGTTTTCAAATCAAGGCACTCTTTAAAGCAAACTGCTTTCAGAGTGATGATATTGCATTCTACACGACGCTCAGCTATTCTTTGTTTTATTCCCCAAGGAAGTATGCGCCGGTGGCTGGCTGGTGCACACAGTCTACTGCTGCTCCAGACTGGGAGCAGACTGGGAGGGAACTGGTGGAGGACCGATTTTGTCACAATGTATTTACGGAAAATTTGCCCCCCCAGCGCGTGCCACCCACACAAGCACATGCAGATTTTATAATCAATCCCTAAGCTCTTTAATATATACTGTTTGAGCAAGGAAAATGAAGATTCAGGCTCTGTGTCTTCTACAATGGTGATAAAAGCAAGTTTGCTTACCGTAAATGGTGTTTCCGTAGATAGCAGGATGAATAACCATGTTGTCATGGAAACTGTCCATCAGGCTTGGGAGGCAGAGCTTCCATAGTAGAATTCAGATCTTTGCTCTGTGCGCCTTCGTCATATCACCATGCAGAAAAACAGATTCTCCTCAGTCTGTGATTAAGTAGTACCCACATCGACTGTCCAGGGAGGTGGGCGGGTCAGCATGGCTAATTCATCCTGTTATCTATGGAAACACCGTTTACAGTAAGCAAACTTGCTTTTTCCCGTTGATAGCAGGGCTGAATTAGCCATGCTGTCATGAGAGTCCTAAGCTCCCGATCACGCTGTATCTTTTTATTGTCTGGTTGTTACGCGTGATCCAAGCATGGTGGTTTTTCGAGTATATAATTATGATACTATAGAATGCAGCACGGCTCTTCCTAGTTTGGCGTTGTCTACTGTTTGCTGATCTAAGCAGTAATGCAAAGTAAAGGTATGTAAGGATGACCATGTTGCCGCTTTACAGATGTCCACGGGTTGCACGTGACATAGATGTGCCATGGATGTTGCTACTGCTTGCACCAGATGTGCATTTGGATCAGACCAGAGAGTTAATTTTTGCTTCTGGTAACAGAAATGAATACATTGTGCAATCCAACTTGATATGGTATGTTTAGCTACAGGAAGACCTGGTGCGTTTGGTTTGAATGATATGAACAACTTAGAGGGTCTTGATTCCGATTGTGTCCTGGATTTGTAGTAGGTTAATGCTCTTTTACAGTCCAAAATTTGTAATAATTTTTCCCGGTCATTCTGATGAGGTTTAGGAAAAAATGTTGGCAGTTCTATAGATTGATTTAAATGAAATTGTGACACTATCTTTGGAAGGAACGACGGGTGAGTTCGAAGTACCACTTTGTGGTGATAAAATTGTAGGTAAGGATTATAATGCAGCAAAGCTTGACGTTCACTGACTCTGCGTGCTAACATGACTGCTACCAGGAAGACTACCTTCCATGTTAGGTGTTTGATGTGAGCAGATTCTATAGGTTCGAATGGAGGTAGCATGAGCTGCTCTAATACCAAGTTAAGATTCCACAGTATTGGGGGTTTGGAAACTGGAGGCCACAAGTGAGAAAGGCCTCTGAGAAATCGAGACACCATCGGGTAGACTGATATGGGTTGACTTCTGTGTGGTCTATGATGCGCTGCAATAGCGCTGAGGTGTACCCTGATTGAGGAAGTTGCTAGACCTGCTGCATATAATGGAGCAGATTTTAATACCTATGCGCAGGCGTAGATTTGTGTGCACAACCCAGGGTGCACAAATCTATGCCCGATTTTATAACATGCTCGTGCAGCCGCATGCATGCTATAAAATCTGGGATTGGCGCGCACAAGGGGGTGCATACTTGTGCACCTTGTGCGCGCCGAGCCCTAGGGGAGCCCCGATAGCTTTCCCTGTACCCTCCGAGGCCGCTCTGAAATCAGAGCGGCCTCGGAGGGAACTTTCCTTCCGCCCCCCCCCCCCACCTTCCCTTCCTTCCCCTACCTAACCTGCCCCCCAACCCTACCTAACCCCCCCTACCTTTATTTTGCAAGTTGCGCCTGCCTCCGGACAAGCATAGGTTGCGTATACCAGCCGAGTGCCGGCGCGTGATCCCCCGGCCTAGAGGCTCTACGGAGGCCTCTGGCCATGCCTCCGCCCCAACCCGGACTGCCCATGCCCAGCCTTTTTTCAAGCCCAGGACATACGCGTGTCCTGGGGCTTGTGCGCATCGCCAGGCCTTTGCAAAATAGGCTCGGCGCGCATAACTCCAGCTGGATTTACACACATAGGCCTTTTAAAATCTGCCCCAATGTGTGTAGGTAATCCAGTAAAAGTTCTGGTGTGCAATCTAGGGGGTGTAGGCCTTTGGACGTGCACCAAGTAGAGTATCTTTTCCACTTAAAACTGTAATTTCATCTTGTAGATGGATTCCTGGAATGTACAAGCATGTCTTGTACTTTCACTGAGATTCCTTGTTCCCTTAGTAGGAGTCGCTCAATCTCCATGCTATTAAGTGAAGGGATGAATACATTGCGATAAGAGATCTATTTGATTCGGCAGTGTTATTGGGTCCTCCACCGAGAGTTGGAGGAGGTAGGTGTACCATGGCTGTCTGGCCAAGCCGGTGATATCAGTATCAGTTGAGCTGCATCTCGTATGCATTTTTGTATAGTTTTTGTGATGAGAGGTATTGCAGGAAATGCATACATAAGGGGTTCCGTCCAAGGAATCAGGAAGGCGTCTTGTGCAGCTCACCGAAGGCTGATCCACACTGAGCAAAATCAAAGAACTTTTGCATTTTCTTGTGTGGCAAAGAAGTCCATTGTTGGTACCCCCCACTTGGCGAATATGTCTTGCGTCACACTCTGGTTCAGGGACCATTCGTGAGGGTAGCCTGTCCGCCTGAGTGTTGATTACTCCTGGCAGATAGGATGCCTGCAGATGTTTGCAGTGATGATATGCATGTTCCAAAATTTGCATCATTTCCCTGCACAGGGTCCATGACCCTGACCCTCCTTGCTTATTTATGTAGAACATTGCTACCTGATTGTCCATATAAAACATGACGTGACGACCTTGAAGTTGGGGCATGAATGTCCGTAGCGCATTCCTGATTGCCCTGAGTTCCAACAGATTGATTTGAAACTTCTGCTCCTGGGCAGACCATTGTCCTTGCGTTTGTAGATGGTCCAAGTGTGCCCTCCAGCCCTTGTGAGAGGTGTCAGTGGTCAGGACTGTATCATGCTGTGGAGGACTGAACAAGGAGCCTTTGATTAGTGTCCTTTTCTTGGGCCACCAAGTTATATCCCTTGTCATTTCTAAGGTCAGGGCAACTTTTGTTGTTAGAGGTTGTGAGTGTTGTTTCCATTATCTCTTCAACCCCCATTGTAGACGTCACATGTGCAACCTGGTGTTGGGTACAGTGTGGTGATGGCCGCTGCCATATGCCCCAGGACTGTGAGTACTTGACGCGCTGTAGGATACGGTGTCAATTGGAGAGAATGCAACAGGGGTCACATCTCCAATCTCCTGACATGTAGCAAGAAAGCCCTGGTTCTCGTGGTATCCAAACAAGCTCCTATGAACTGGAGAATTTGCGTTGGAGTTAGGATGGATTTTGGATAATTTACCACTATGCCTAAGCAATCTAAGCATTGAACTGTTTGTCGCAGTTGGTTGACCAATGTTTCGGGATTGGAGGCTACTAGAAGCCAATCATCCAGGTATGGGAATATGCGTATTCCTCCTTGTCATAAATGTGCCACCACCACTGACATGCATTTTGTAAAAACTCTTGGCGCCGCAGAAAGACCAAACAGTAGGACCTTGTATTGATAATGTCTGTCCTGAAACTGAAAGGACAGGTAATGCCATGAAGAGGGGTTGATGTGGGTATATGCATCCTTGAGATCTATTGAACACATCCAGTCCTTGGGTTGAAGAAGTGGCAAGATGGTCTTTAATGATACCATCTTGAATTTTTCCCTGACTAAGTGTTTGTTCAACTCTCGAAGATCCAGTATTGGTCTGTGTCCTCCTGTTTTCTTGGGAATTAGAGTGTTATGCTATAAAAATGAAAAAACACCAAAACCTTCCAGAAAGGACTCAAAACTTGTTATTCCAACAAGCCTTTTCTTCAACATAATCTCTCTATCTTCTTTACAAAATTTTATTTTATCATTAGGTGTAGATTGCTTTTATGATTTTATAGACATTTTATGTATGATGTTTTATTAAAGATTTTATGTAGTTCTTACTGTTTTTTTTACTCTGTTTTATTTTATTTTATTTCAAATGCTTTTAACTGTACATTTGCCAACAATTGTGTACATCGATGTGATGTTTGTTACGAACGTTGGTATAAAAAACCAATGAATGAATGAATGAATGAATGAATGAATAAAAACCTTTGTTTCGGGCATGGTTTGGAATAAGTTGAATTGACCATTGTTGTTGAAGAGAGGTGATTTCCTTCGCTAATTGGGGTTGATGACCTTTGACTATTTTGGTTGGCTGATGAGGCATTCGAGGTTTTGTTGAAAACTGAAGTTAGTATCTCCGTTCTACCACTTCTAGAAACCATCGATCGGTCATTATGGATTTCCACTCCCCAAGGCAGGCCGATATCCTGCCTGGCGTGGTTAGCTGTAGTGGTGGTGGCTGCACAACTAAAAATATGTTGGCGCTTTGTTGGAAGAAGGGGTTTGTTGATTCTGTGGATGCTGGCATCTCAGATGGCCTCTTCTTTGTTGTAGTGGCTGTTGCGGAGTCTGTTGCGGCGGATTGTAGGCGGGGGCCCAATAAGTTGGATATTGCCGGAATGGTCTGCGCTGATAGTGTTGCTTGCGAAGTGGAGCAAAGTATCTTCATTGTGGAGGATACGCTGATGGTTGTATCAAGGATTGTACCGCAGCGGCTTGTTCCTTTAGATTTGCTACCTTCTCTTTAAATCTATCTTCAAATAGGTTGTCACCCTTGCAAGGGAGGTTTGCCAGTTTGGCATGCACATCTTCGCGTATAGCACTTGAGCGGAGCCATGCCATTCTTCTCGCCGCTATGGCCGATGTTGAAATCCATGATGAGGATTCAAAAGCTTCCTATATTGTGCGAAGGAGGTGCCAGATGCCCTCCTCCATGTCTTGGACCAGTTGAGTGATATTTGCTGTAGGGTGGTCAGCTGCGGGGATTGCCTCTTTAATGTTCTGCAAGCATTCCTACAAATATTGAACCTTATAGAACTGGTGTTACTGTATTCGTGCAGAGAGCATTGTCCCCTGAAACGTTTTCTTTGCGAAATCGTCAAGCAATCAATGCTCCTTACCTGGTGGCGCCGAAGCATGCAACAGATTTTTTCGCCCTTTGCATGGCCAATTCTACGACCAGAGATGAGTGAGGCACTTGTGGGATGGAATAAAATGGTGATTGCTTCATCCTGAATTTTAAGTCAGTTTTCCTGGAGACCGGAGGAATTGTGAAAGGGGTCTCCCTGGATTTCTCCAGCACTGAATCTAGGACTTTGTGAGATGGCAAAGAGGTAGGTTCTACTGCTAAATCAAATATTTTCAGTAATCCCAATGTCTCTGCCCTTGGATTGGGAATTTTCTGAACCTCGAGATGCAGGACAGACCCCATCTTCTCTAAAAATTTGGATACGACAGATCCTCCGTGGAGAATATGGCTCAGGAGGATCCTCCGGAGGTTCGGATGGATATCCTGTGGATGTAGCTGGTGAAGATTTAGGCGAGTCTGGGTCAACAGAGAACTGAGGCTCTTGTGGAAGAGGTAGATATTCCGGAGGCTGAAGTGAGGGGTCTTTTGGCGACCTTGGCCCTGTATCCTCTGGTGACGAGGGTTCTGTCGTGTGTTGAGATTCGGATTCACTTCCCATTGGTGAGGGAGGCAACTGAAAAGTAGACTGCATGGACTCAAAGAATCCAGAGAGAGCTGACGATAATTGAGTGAAAGCTTTTTTTCATCTGATGCGGCATCTGAGGTTTTGTAGGCCGCTTCGAACCTGAAGGTGGCAGCACTGCCTGTAGAATATCAGACTTTGATGCTCTAGTTTGCTGCTTTCTTGGGTGTAAGTCTTGAGTTATCTTTCTCTTTTTCTGCAATGGCTCCTGTAGTTCCTCATCAAAGTCTCTATGTCTGGAGCCTGACAAGAGATTTGAAAATATTTTTAGTGATTATGATGATGAGGAAGAAGAATGTGAGGTAACACACACATATTCTTCCTCTGACTGCAGAGGAAAACTTGGAATTTCACCTCCGAGTGGTGACAGGGAGTGCTCAGAGAGGCGTGGGCTGGAGATTCTCCTTTGCTCTTGGCCCAAGATCTCCTTATGCTTTTTTGTCCCTGAGTGTTTGGATGTACCCGGTTTCTGTGTCTCGTGGGACTCCTTCCGTGGATGGTGCATCATACTTTTTGTTGAGGGAACCATCCCTTGGGCTTCCTGTGTGTCAGGGGTTGAGGGGGGTGGTCTACACTTCGAAGATTTCGCACCATGCCTAGATATCTGCGTCATGTATGCTGATCCCAGCATCACATGCGTCGATTCTGGTACTCTCTGTGTCGATCCTGATGGTGCTTGCATCGATGTCGACGCTCCGTGAGTCGATCTCGACCTTTTGTGCGTCAATCCCGATGCTCCGTGCATTGATCCTGATGCTCTGTGCTCCAATGCCGATGTTCCTTGCTTCGATGTCGATGCTCCCTGCTTCGATGTCGGCGCTTTGTGCGTTGGCATATCCTGCATCAGCATCGACTGAACTTTCTGTGTATCATGCGGCAGAAGCTGGTGCTTCGGTTTCGGAGCAGTGTGCGTTGTTTGGGGGAAGGCTCGAACTCAAACGAGTCACTGATGGTGATCTTTCTGTCTGGTAGGTTTTGAGGCCTGTGAATGCCGTGGCTTCCCTGCCTGTTTTAGGCCATGGTGTCCCCCAGTCTTGGAGGTCTGAGGCTCCATTGATGCTGCCCTCCTTACCTTTGGGGCCTGGTCTTTTGTCGGATCTGGAGAGGAGTGGGTCTCCGACGGAGGGGCATAGGAGCCCCCCACCACCAATTTTAGTTGTTGTATATTTTTAGAGCTCACTGCCACTGAACTCTTGGTGACATCCTGCCATAGTGCGTGACGTGGCCTATTCATGATCCGGCTCTAAACAACGATAGCAGCGATCATGTCCATCTGTGATGGACATGATCTTTCCACATGCACATGGTTTAAATCCGGATGGCTTCGGATCTGCTTTCTTCGACATTTCCTTTCTGTCCTTTTCACTCTTGCTGAGGAGAACGAAGTTCCGCATGCGATCCCGCGCGCGGAAAAAACAGACTGAGGAGAATCTGTTTTTCTGCGCAGGAAGGCACACGCAGCCGCACAGAGCAAAGCTCTGAATTCTATTATGGAAGCTCTGCCTCCTGGGCCTGATGGACAGTTCCCATGACAGCATGGCTAATTCAGCTTTGCTATCAATGGGAAAAACTAATGGATCATAGCCAGTATCACACACACAAGACTATTCGAAATTAACAAAGTGTATATAAAGTTACATCGCAATTCTTTGCCTTGCTTACTGGCAGCTCTTTATAGAAATATTTCATATAATGAACTGCATTAGCTGGTGAACTGAACATGGACTCTGAGAAAGCCTCTGCAGCATTGCCCTTGTGGTCATGTACCATGCCTTAATGTGATTTTCATTATTGCCTGAGTGACTTCAGAGATGGAAACTGCAGGGCCTGCATGTCATGGCCGCCGGCTGCGGAGGTCCGCGACTAGGGCCGGTCACTCACCCACAGCGTCGGTCCACTCCCGAGGCGCCTGCGGGAGCAGGCAGCTATCCCCGATGCTCTCTTCGCGGCTGTTGTCGCTGCTGAAGCATGGCCATGTCTCTCCTTCCAGCTTGCTTGACTTCTCCCCCGCCTGTCCTTCCTAGAGCTGCGCGCGCGGCTGAAGACTGGATTTAAAGGGGCCACAACAGGAAATCATCGAGGCTCCTTCCTGGGGACTCCTCCCTCCTGATGACTATTTAAGGCTAGGCCTGCCTCCCAGACCTTGCCTTGGGTTCTTGGCTCCTGGTCCAGAGTAGTTCCTGTGATCTGAAGTTCCTGTTCTTGTGTTCCGTTGTCTGTTCTTCTGGTTCCAGCTTCTGCTTCCTTCCTTGTGGTATGGATTCTTCTGGCTTCGACCCCTGGACCAGCTTCCGACCCTTCTTCTGGCTTCAACCCCTGGACCGGCTTCCGACCCTTCTTCTGGCTTCGAACCCTGAACCGGCTTTCGACCCTTCTTCTGGCTTCGACCCCTGGACTGGCTTATGACCTGTTGGAGGTGCCAGCTGTCTGGATTCCACGACCTGCAGGAAGTGCCTGCATCCAGACCTTTCTCCTGTTCTCAGGGGGTCACCTAAGTCCAAGAAGCCCGGGTCCCTATGGGTTCCTCCCGGGGGGATCGTGGGCTTCCAGTGGTGAAGTACCAGTTGGCTCCTGCTTTATCTTGCCTCGCCTTTTGACAGTAGGGACCTAAGAGGGTTTACTCTCTCAGGTAGGGCCAACTCTACCTCGGACTAAGGGTCCAGCTTCAGATCCGCAACACTGCATGCCTGATCATCAAGGGGAAAAGCCACATGCTTTCAGGAGCTGGCCCTTGGGACTATTTCTAGGACCTGTAGTATATACTTTAATGTGTCCTCCTGCATATCCTCATGTGTCTTCTTCTGTGAAATTACATGATAAATCACGCAATGCATTTAATTTAGGTGCATATATAGCTGATGTGTCCTATCTTTGCATGAACAGATTAATAATTTAGAAGTACAAGTTAAAATACTGTTTTTACTTGTGTTACATATGTTTCAGTATGTTGCAAGACACACTTTACCTTGGCTGTGTTTTGTAAACCAATACTGGATAAGTTTTAGCATGCTAAAATCTGGTTAAGTCATGGGTGGCCAGATTGGTCGTGTTTTCAAAGCCCAGTGTTTGTCCAGCTAATTGACAAACCTAGTCCTAGATTTATCAAAATGCTATGGGGTAGATTTTAAAAGGAGTGCGAATATGTTATAAAATCTGTTGGCCACACGCACATGCACGCCAGATTTTAAAATCCACATGCGCATGTGTGGCAGCGTGCGTGGGGGGGGGGGGGGTGTAAATTTTAGTAAATTACGCATGGCAACGCAATCGGACCTTCCCCAGTTCCCTCCCAGTCTGCTCCAATTAAGGAGAAAAATTTGTATACATAGGAGGTTGTGAATGCAAATAAGTCTCATGCATATTCATTTGGGATATCCTAAAAACCTGACTGGCTGAGGGGATCCAAGGACTGGTTTGAGTGCCTCTGCTTTAGCTGATACCAGCATAAAGAAAATATAGTGATTGTTCTGATAAGTCATGAGACACCTACACTGAAATTTTAAAAACATACATACCATAAGTTGTATAACTCTGGGCTTCAAGTCTATGAAACTGTTGTTCCTCTTTTTTTAGTGCAACTTGTGAGGCATCATTGTATATTTGCAGTAACATATTAAAAAACATGTCATTCATGTGGTGGAAAAAATCTTTAGGAACTCTGACCTATTCCAAGGTAAAATTATTTATTAAAGTAGCCTTAGTTGCCAAGGTCACTATCAGATTTCTCCCCTCCAATCTTCTTAATTAAAGGTAAATAATAAACTTTAGAAATTGTGGGGAGAGCATCATATGGAATTTTAAGAGACTCAATTAGATATTGTTTAAACATATCAGCAGCTGATATAAACATAAACTCAGGGAAAATTTAAAAAAATGCAAATTTCTCCTTCCAATAGCATCCTTCAAGGTTTCCATCTTCTTTTGAACAGTTTGCCTGTAGCTAATAATTATTAATCTTTTTTGCCCTGTTCAATTTTTTTTCCCACAGTACTTAAATGGATACTATGAGATTGGATTTCCAATTCCAGAGCATGATGTTTATGAGACAAGTCTGCAGCAGATGTGATAAAATTTGAAACACAAGAGGTAAGACACGGTATGACCTTCCATGGGTTTTCAACACTGCTCCCATGCGCATTCTCGCCAGTTGGTCATCCTGCTGACTTAACCCCAGCTACAAAATCTGCTGCTCTGATGCTCATCACAGTGGCTAAGAGGGAGAATCACCCTATTCCCCATCAGACCCAAGCTGAATTGCAAAGCCCAGCAAATCCTCTGCTCCACACCTGGCAGCTTCTCCTCACAGCTTCAGCATAATCTGATGCAATACAGCAGCATCTGCTGGAGATAAGTCACTGGATGATGATGTCTGCGAAGGCCACTCAAGGCCAGTTTGCCAGGGTAAGACACTGACTCCAAACAGACTGGTTCTGTCTCCATTAGTGCCGCCATGGGGGTTCCCCGCAGCTAGCTGTAAGATTACAAAACTGTCAATTGAGCCGTATTGAATGGAAGTACCCAGTATAGAGGGGACCCTTGCAATTTCCTTTCATGCTTGCCCATGACACATCACACATAAGAACAAAAAACAAACATGAAATATGTTAGAGTTCAAAGAGACAATCCACAGCTCCCTTCAGAACATCATCTTGATTCTCCTAACTCAAATTTTTCTGAGTGAATCAAGCCTTGTCAATTTCTATGTCTAACCCTGAATGGGATCTCTTCTTGTAATTCATGTTATCCTTATTTATCATGTTGTTTTTCAGGGGTCCACGTTATACTCACAAAACCACTGGAAAGATGTTCTACTGACACAGCCTTAAAGATCATAACAGTATTATGCTTGCATAGAGAGATCTTTGATTTTCTTGACAGAACAAAATGAAGTCTGAGATTCCCCTAAATGTATCCACTTTCTAAACCTATTACAACACACAATCTATAGTACTTTGGCTGTTTCTAATGAGGAAAATGAAGAGAAAATAAAAGGTCTGATGTTGTATAGATTATCATTTGTATCTTAAGAGCAACACTTCATACAAGAGTGTTGCTGTACTACAATGGCTCTATAGGCAACAGAGAAACTGTTGGTTAAATTAAGACATTTTTAAACATGCTGGATGCCCTAAATTGCTCCACTTGTTAGAATATAAGCATTTGTAACAAAAAAATACAGAAACATTTATAGGTTCTAGAATGTAGAATAGATGGCATATTGCTTCCACATAATGGATTGTATATCAGGTGACTAGATTTTTTTTTCAATTCAAGTTTTAAGATCAAAACCGATATGCATACAATATCATTAAAGAGAAACTCTTGTAGAAATGACCACATGATTAATAAAGATTATATTTTTCTGTCCTGGTGTTTATACACTAAAACAGTGGTTCTCAATCTTTTTTCTATTAGGACACACCTGAGAGATGATGCTCACATGTGTGACGCACATGACCATCATGGGACTTACAATAACATATGCTCTGCATCCACAGGAATCCCTCGCTTCCTAATAATGGGTGCAGAGCAGAACTAAGACATTTCCCTGTACAACTCACCAAAGAAAAAAGATATTCTGATTCTGGTATCATCTTAATAACAGCATCACAAACTCCCTCTACTACCAGATGCATTGTAAAATAATACAAACAAACCCCACTCTGTGAATGTCTATCAAACCTGCCAACCCTCAGTAGCACTAACTCCAAGAAATAAAACAGCAATAATCCTACCCATGAAAAGGCAGCAGTTCCCCCACAGGGCAATATAATATTGAGAAAATACAAGAAATAAGGCTGATACAAACCTCTAGTAAAAAAAAACCTCATCTCAGTCACATACAGGCAGAACACAGACCAAATATAGAAAAAACCCCACAAATAAAAATGTGGAAACAAAACCTGGAATGGAAACCCCAAGACTACCTTTTGCATGCAGTGCAAAACTGGAGACTAGAAACAAAAATATATTTCCTCCTACACTCAGCAAAGTTCAAAGGGAGAAGAAATGCATATTCTCAAAACTGACATAGTATGGGCCTTATACCCAAGCACTCCTATCCATGCCCCCATCACCCCTCACTTCTCCCAACTACTCAATCATCCCTTCACATCCTCATATCCCTGTCCAACATTCCCAACACCCCACCCCACATCCTCTTCCCCATGCTCCCTCTCTCGCCCTGTTCATCTCTTTCTGCCCTTCCCTCTCCCCTTCCCTACCCAGAATACCTCTGACCATCTCTTTCCTACCCCTTCCTGCTCAGCATCCCCCATCTCCCACTCCCCCAACCCGGCCACACCACACCTCCATCTCTCCACTTCCATCTCTCTTCCCTGCCCTGCAGCCCCAAACCCTCCACTTCTCCCCATCCAGCAAACCCATCCTCCTTTCCCCCACCTCTAACTCCCTATCTTACAATGCGTTCCTGCCCAGTATTATTCCCCTCCTCCTGGCTCCCAGCCAGCCGAAAAGACTTCAGTCCAATCCAGAGTCTCCCTCCTGCTATCAGCAGCAGATGAGGGCAAGAAGCATTGAGGAGAGGATGAGGAAGCAGCAGCAGCGGATCTACAGAGCACACACATGCTCCTGCTTTCACATCCAGGCCCCATGGGGTGAAGAGAGCATCAGCAGCTTCACTGCCAGGCTAAGCAGAGGAAGATATAGCTGGTGTCCTGCTGGGCCCATATGAACAAAGTTGGTGATATCGCGGTCTAATCTGGGTGAATGAGGAAGGAACAACCAAGAAGAGGAGAAGGAAGCAAGAGCAGCTTCCTGTCATACCCAATAAAAGAGAAGTCAGACAACTCCTGTGCAGATTGATGAGGAAAGATCAGTCTTCTGCGGGCTCTGTGACACACCTCCAGGGACTCTGCGACATACTAGTCACTAGTGTGTCATGACATACCTGTGGAGAACCACTGCACTAAAACAAAAACACTAAACAGACATAAAAACAATATCATCATCAGCACAAAGTAGCATATTGGGTTGGTGGGAGGGGGCAATGAGATCTAGTGATGCAATTTTATTGTAGTTTAAAAAATGTCATTAATATAGTAGTTGATGGCAGAAAAAGACCAACTGACCCATCCAGTCTGCCCAGTTATTCCTGTCAACATTGCTAAAGATATATCCCAGCTGCCTGTTATAGCATGGCTGCTTGTAAGATATCACTCCTTATCCAGAACTATTTTTGTCCTTTTCATCTTTTGCACTCGATTATATTGGGTAGATGAACATACAAAATTGCCTATGTAGTTCCCACATGAACTTCTTCTCATATCTAACCACAAATCTTGAATTAATCTAAACAACTACCAATACTAGTGTGGCTGTTGAGAACATCTTGTCTTTCAGGATGGTATCCTGCTACTCTACATTGAGGCTTCCTACCTATCCTTGTCTGGGTGCTATCTACAGCCTACTCTGCAGCTATATTCTGATATGTCGCTGGTGTTGAAGGTAAGTCCCACCTTTGATGAATGACATCAGCAAGTGTCACTAGGGAAGGCTAGGCCCCCAGCGTTCATTCATTATAGCACTATAAACAACATAGAGTACTTTGCCGCTGAGAAATTGTCTTGCTGCTACTCGACATTGAGGATTTCTACTATTCGTTGACTGGTTACTCTCTACAGCCTATTCTGCAGCTATTTCCTGATTTGCTGCTGGCATTGAATGAAAGAACTACAGGCAGGCCTTTGCCACAGGGCCCACCCCATTGGTGGACCATATGTTATCCTGCATATAAAGGTTTGAAGGGGTTTTTATATTGTACTGCATGTTGTATTTTTGCTTTTATTATGGTGGGATTACAGATTGAATTTGTTGTGGGACAGGGAAGATATGAAGCTGTGGCAGCACCTGTATTAGACTTGAATTGGCACTGTTTTATTTATTTGCCTACATTAAATACATCTGAGAGCTAGTGGGTAAGAAACAATTGTGCTAGGCTTATATGAATGCTCAATTGGCCATGAGGAAGGATGTTGAAATTCCTGAATTATTATTTCACAATAGATTAGATGCTTTATTCATTACTGAATCCTAGCATACAGCCATGGACACTGTATTGTTGAAAAATCTGTCATTCTGGTTACACGTATATAGAGGCTGCTCATGAGACTAAGCATGGTGGGGGTGTTTTTGTAATATTTAAGAAAAATATTCTTTTTTTACAATTGCCCTAAGGATTGTTATAATGTTTCTTATATCATAATACCAGGCACTCTGTTGAAGTTGTTCTTGTGTGTGTGTGTGTGTGTGAGTGAGAGAGAGAGAGAGAGAGAGAGAGAGAGAGAGAGAGTTGCTATAGTGCCTCCTCCCTAGACAGGTATTTGTATCCCTATGGGAGGCCCACCTAGTAACTCGAGGTGAGGGTTAAGTATTAGTGTAGGGGGTTAGGGGCCACTTTCATATTCAACGTGAGACGTACGAACAGAACAGTGGTCTCTTGTGAAGATTTGATGACCTACGGACTGAGGAAACTCACTCCAAGATGAGATTTGTGCAATGTTCTCTCAACCTAGCTTGATGGACTCTCTACCTGAGTAACAACAAGCTAGGTTGAGAGAACATTGCACAAATCTCATCTTGGAGTGAGTTTCCTCACTCCGTAGGTCATCAAATCTTCACAAGAGACCACTGTTCTGTTCATACGTCTCACGTTGAATGTGAAAGTAGCCCCTAACCCCCTACACTAATACTTTTTGCATTTGCAAATCACGTTAACTGCTGTTAGTGCGATTAGCGGAATTATCACACGCGGTAACTCCTTGGAAAATGAGGCCCATAGTGAGTTGTTTATATTAGATGAATTTAATCTCCATTATGAAAATGATAATGCACCTAAAGTAAGAAATTTTAAGAGCTCTCTTTTTGCAAAGGGCTTGCATCAAATGCTTTCTTCAGCTACACACCGTTCTGGGCCTCTGCTAGATTTAATTATTGGAACAGAGGCCACCATGAAAAAGAATGCAATTGCCATTACTGAGAAAGGGAATGGCTCTTGGTCAGATCATCATGTATTGAAATTTAAGGTGCAATTTGATGAAGTTATCTTCAAAAAGGCATATTCTTATAATGATTAGAGAGGAACTAGACTATGAGTTATTTTTACAGCAGTGGTAAGAAATTAAAGATAAAGTAATTTTAAATTCGCCTGAACACGTTTTATTACAAACATGGAATGTGACTCTTACTAAAATTTATAATGAAGGTGCTCCTGAAAAAATTGTTAAAAGGAAGTCTCATACTAGTTATGCACCATACTTTACTAAAGATTTAGTAGTGTTAAGAAGGAAGTTGCATAGGTTAGAGAAAAAACGGGAGGTCTAACTTGAATTAAGAAAAGATAGTTATGTCATAGCTTTAACAAGCTATAGCGAATCCATATATGCTGTTAAAATGGTAAGATTATTAACAACTTTTAATAGACCATTAGAGTTATTTTTAGTAATTAAAGGTGCGCTGAAACAGCATGTATGTGCCAATGTTCATTGGCCTAAGAGTGCCACATTGGCTAGATTTTTTTAGGATAAGGTACAAAAATCTTTAAGCTGAGCTTCCTGTGAGACTGGATATGCATGATGACAATAGCCTGTTGTTTCATCTCATAGTTAAATGGGATAGTTTTAAATTAACTACCCCAATTACAAGCTTCTTTCTATTAGCACATGAGATGAGAAGTTCCATTTTACTAGAATAAAAAATAATTTCTAAAAAAGCATAACATACCCTTTGGACCAATGAAATATATATATATCCCCTAAAAGCGGCAAAAAATACCTTAATGTCCTTAATGTAATTGAGAAGCTGCGGGGTGTTTTGAAGGTCCTATAATGAAATATAATACTAGTGTAATTTAAAGTATTTTTGAGTAACAGACACCAGTACAAAGATGATTTATTGGGTGTGTCAATACAATTTTGCACCGTTGGTAGACGTGATAAAGTTATTATATTAGTGAAACTTATCATATCATCTGCCTTTGATACTCTGAGTCATAATAAGTTACTGACAAGATTTGGATGTAAAGGGGTTGGTGGGATTATAAGGCAATGGTTCAGATTTTTCCTTGAGGATAGGGTGCAGAGGGTCTATTGTGAGGGCAATTATTCAGACTGGAATTCATGTTCTATGAGTGTGTCCCAAGGATGCGCATTATCTGCAGCTTTTTAATGTGTTTATTAATCCCCTAGGTAAGATATCTGATTTAGAAATTATTTTTAAAATCTATGTGGATGACATACACATTTTGTTTTCACTGTGATTCCTGAAAAAATTCCTTTGGATCAGTTTCAGATTTGCTTTAAACAAATAAAAAATTAGTTAACTAAAAAAATGGATATTTTTGAATTGTGAGAGAATGTCTGTTTTTTGGATTGTTAGAACCACCCTGGGGCCAATGGTTGATATTAGTATTGATAATCATGTTATAAAGATCCAAGAGGAAGCTCAAAATTTAGGGGTGATTATAGACACCAAATTATCATTGAAAGCTTAGATTTCCAGAGTGGCAGAACAGCATTTTATTTATTTATAAAATTTTTGCCCGCTCAATCCACTGTTCATGGCAGTTCACAGTAAAACATCCATATTTAAAATTAGAAAATACATAAAAGCGAAAATAAATATAAAAAGGAAATTAAATAAGCATTCATCTAAAAATTAGCGGCAGCATGATATAAAATATGACAATATGTTATGACAATGCACAAACATTAGCACACTCCACGTCAGAAAGTTTTAAAACAGCTGATTAACACTAAATGCACCTAAAATTGATAGGGTTTAATTATAGATTCTGGGAATGCTGCATCCACAAAACATACAGGGGTAGATTTTAAAAGGAGTGCGTGCGGCCTACATGTGCGCGCGCTACCTGACACTCGCACATGTTTGCCTGATTTTATAACTTGCACAAGCAAGTTATAAAATCAGGGGTCGGCGTGTGCAAGGGGGTGCACAATTGTGCAACTTGTATGCACCGAGCCGTGCTGCCTTCCCCTGTTTCCGTCCCCCTAACCTGACCTTCCCCCCCTAGTCCTACTCTAACCTCCCCAAAAATGTTTATCTTACCTTTTAGGCAGGTGCAAGTTGCATGCACCGGCAGCCTGCCGGCACGCAATCCTCCAACAGAGCAGCAATGGTCGCTCTGTCAGAGGCCTCTGGCCCCGCCCCGCTCCTAGACCGCCACGCCCTGACTCTTTTTGCAAGCCCCGGGACTTATACATGTCCCGGGGCTTTACTCGTGTCGTCGCCGGGCCTATTGGGCCTTTTTAAAATAGGCCCGGTGCGCATAACCTTTTTAAAATCCAGCCTACAGTGTCTTCTGATTCTCCTCTAGATATTAAAAGCCAGCTTAAAAAGATAAACTTTTAAATGCCTTCTGAACATTATCATAGATGTTTTGCTCTTGATGTCTTCAGGTAAGGAATTATATATTGAGGGGCCAGCTATACAATCACTTCTTAGATTTGAATAAATGAATACATTTAGGAGAAGGGATATCTAAAAGATTGTGGCAAGATGATCACAATAACCTAATTGGATTGAGGATTGTTAAAACTGAATTAAAACACTGTGGAGCCAAATCATAAAGTGCTTTACAATTAACATAAATATCTTGAATTTAATCCTCCACTTTACTGGAAGTAGGTGTAATTTGAACAAAACTGGAGTGATATCTTACCTAATGGGAATGCCAGATATCAGACGCGCAGCCGCATTCTGAATCATCTGAAGAGGTTTTAAAGTGGTATATGGCAAACCTAATAATAAAAAATTGAAAAAAAGTTCCATACAATAAATTGCTGATGAAAATTGCTTTTAAAGAGTTACCATCATTATAAGGCGTCTTATCTGGGCAAAGTCCCTTAAATTCAACAGCATTTAAGAGTCTTTGCCCAGGTAAGTAGACTTATAGTTTTTTTTACTTGCAATTCTTAAAAAAATAAGTTTAAAATATAAGGGACACATGATTGCCCATTAACCAATAATTATACCTACAAACACTGTAGAATGTATTTCAGCTATATTTTGCATTATTAGGAGTTATATGATAGTCATTCTTTAAAAGCAATTTTCATCAGCAATGTGTGTAGGATTTTTTCAATTTTGTTTTCCATGCTTGTGATTTCTTTTTATTAAACCTAATAATAAGGAATCTCAATAGTCCAAATGTGTTAATACTAATGCCTGAATAATTGGTTCTATGATCAGGGTCAGCAAGATATGGTTTCAAATTCCTGATGATCCACAGCTTCTAGAAAGGACTCAATATTAGGTTCTTAATTTGGGGTTGCACAAATAAGAAGATAAAAATGACACCAAATTCCTACTCTGTCAAGAAATTGGGATCTTAAATTCTCCAAAAGTCAAGGAAGTAGGAAACTCCATAGAAGGTATATGAGCAAGTAGCAAAATTTCAAACTTATTAAGATTCAATGCCAGTTTATTTACCACTAACTAGTTGTTGATGGTAGATAGACACAAAGTAATCTTGTCTATTACAGTTTGAAAGTTAGATGTAACAGGAAAATACAACTGATATATTCTACCTCCAATTTTACTAACTCTCGGCAAATAGGGGCGATATAAATGTTGAATAAGACCACTAAGAGGACAGAGCCCTGAGGAAGTCCCAACTAAAACTTTTTCAAAAAAGATTTAGAGGTTAAAAAATTGACTTGCTGACAGTAATAAGAACATAAGAAATTGCCATGCTGGGTCAGACCAAGGGTCCATGAAGCCCAGCATCCTGTTTCCAACAGAGGCCAAACCAGGTCACAAGTACCTGGCAATTACCCAAACACTAAGAAGATCCCATGCTACTGATGCAATTAATAGCAGTGGCTATTTCCTAAGTAAACTTCATTAACAACAGTTAATGGACTTCTCCTCCAAGAACTTATCCAAACTTTTTTGAACCCAGCTACACTAACTGCACTAACCACATCCTCTGGCAACAATTTCAGAGCTTTATTGTGCGTTGAGTGAAAAAGAATTTTCTCCGATTAGTCTTCAATGTGCTGCTTGCTAACTTCATGGAATGTCCCCTAGACCTTGTATTTTTCGAAAGTGTAAATAACCCATTCACATCTACTCGTTCAAGACCTCTCATGATCTTAAAGACCTCTATCATATCCCCCATCAGCCGTCTCTTCTCCAAGCTGCACAGCCCTAATCACTTCAGCCTTCCCTCATAGGGGAGCTGTTCCATCTCATTTATCATTTTGGTTGCCCTTCTCTGTACCTTCTCTATCACAACTATATCTTTTTTGAGATGCGGCGACCAGAATTGTACACAGAATTCAAGATGCGGTCTCACCATGGAGCGATATAGAGGCATTATGAAATTTTCCGTTTTATTAACCATTCCCTTCCTAATAATTCCTAACAATCTGTTTGCTTTTTTGACTGCTGCAGCACACTGAGCTGACGATTTTAAAGTATTATCCACTATGATGCCTAGATCTTTTTCCTGGGTGGTAGTTCCTAATATGGAACCTAACATCGTGTAACTACAGCAAGGGTTATTTTTCCCTATATGCAACACCCTTGCACTTATCCACATTAAAATTCATCTGCCATTTGGATGCCCAGTCTTCCAGTCTTGCAAGGTACTCCTGTAATGTATCACAATCCTCTTGTGATTTAACTACTCTAAATAATTTTGTATCATCCGCAAATTTGATAACCTCTCGTCGTATTCCTTTACAGATCATTTATATCTATCTATATATATCTATATATATATCATATTTATATATGATATATATGATATATATGATAAAGGAATACGACGAGAGGTTATCAAATTTGCGGATGATATTGAAAAGCACCGGTCCAAGTACAGATCCCTGAGGCACTCCATTGTTTCCCCTTTTCCACTGAGAAAATTGACCATTTAATCCTACTCTCTGTCTCCTGTCTTTTAACCAATTTGTAATCCACGAAAGGACATCGCCTCCTATCCCATGACATTTTAGTTTTCTTAGAAGCCTCTCATGAGGGACTTTGTCAAACGCCTTCTGAAAATCCAAAT
Source organism: Rhinatrema bivittatum (assembly GCF_901001135.1). Lineage (NCBI taxonomy): Eukaryota > Metazoa > Chordata > Amphibia > Gymnophiona > Rhinatrematidae > Rhinatrema > Rhinatrema bivittatum. The sequence goes on from NC_042623.1 coordinate 93,508,127, forward strand.
ACACTACATCTACCAGTTCACCTTTATCCACATTTTTATTAACCCCTTCAAAAAAATGAAGCAGATTTGCTAGGCAAGACTTCCCTTGGGTAGATCCATGTTGACTGTGTTCCATTAAACCATGTCTTTATATATGCTCTACGATTTTGATCTTGAGAATAGTTTCCACTATTTTTCCTGGCACTGACGTCAGGCTCACTGGTCTATAGTTACCCGGATCGCCCCTGAAGCCTTTTAAAAATATTGGGGGTTACATTTGACACCCTCCAGTCTTCAGGTACAATGGATGATTTTAATGATAGGTTACAAATTTTAACTAATAGATTAGAAATTTCATTTTTTAGTTCCTTCAGTACCCTAGGATGCATACCATCCAGTCCAGGTGATTTGCTACTCTTTAGTTTGTCAATCTGGCCTACTATATCTTCCAGGTTCACAGTGATTTCGTTCAGTTTGTCTGACTCATCATCCCTGAAAACCATCTCCGGAACTGGTATCTCCCCAACATTCTCATTAGTAAACACAGAAGCAAAGAATGCATTTAGTCTTTCTACTATGGCCTTATCTTCCCTAAGAGCCCCTTTAACCCTTCAGTCATCTAATGGTCCAACTGACTCCCCACAGGTTTCTTGCTTCGGATATGTTTTATAGGGGTGTGCATTCATTTTCGCCGTATTGGCAATCTGCAACGTATATTGCACTATTCGTAGTATTCATGGGGAAGCGACGTGGGGAAGCGACGATCGGCCCCTGTGACATTGTGAGGGCAAAGGCGATCGGCGCCATTTTGAATACTGGCAGCCGATCGCCTTTGCCCTCACTATGTCACAGGGGCCAACCGTCAGCACCTGTGACATAGTGAGGGCAAAGGCGATCAGCGCCATTTTGAGTACTGGCATCGGATGGCTGGCGTGCAGGAAGTCGCTCCCGGACCCCCGCTGGACTTTTGGCAAGTCTTGTGGGGGTCAGGAGGGCCCCCCCAAGCTGGCCAAAAGTCCCTGGGTGTCCAACGTTGGTCCCGGAGTGACCTCCTGCACTCCGGCCATCCGATGCCAGTACTCAAAATGGCACCGATAGCCTTTGTCCATACTATGTCACAGGGGCTATCGGTGTCATTGGTCAGCCCCTGTCACATGGTAGGAGCACAAGATGGTGCCGATGACCATGTGACAGGGGCTGACCAATGGCACCTGTAGCCCCTGTGACAAAGGCTATCAGCACCATGATGAAACCGGCACCGAGGGTGTGAGAGTGCAGGGGATGGCTCCCGGACTCCCCGCTGGACCACCAGGGAGTTTTGGTAAGTCTTGGGGGGGTCAGGAGGGTGGGGGGTTGTAGTTAATTTTAATTTTAGCTGGGACATGAATAGAAATCGCCGTATTAACCCATCGGGGCGCCATACGGCCGAATGCAACGTATCTGCTCCCCGACGAATCCGAATCACTAATGCAACGTATGGCATCCCTCTGCACATCCCTAATATTTTAAAACGTTTTTATTATGAGGGTTTGCCTCTATGGCCAACTTAATTTCAAATTATCTCTTCGCCTGTCTTATCAATGTTTTACACTTAACTTGACAATGCTTGTGTTTTATCCTATTTTCTTCAGATGGATCCTTCTTCCAATTTTTGAAGGATGTTTTTTTGGCTAAAATAGCCTCTTTTATCTCACCTTTTAACCATGATGGTAATTGTTTTGCCTTCCTTCCACCTTTCTTAATGTGTGGAATACATATGGACTGCACCTCTAGGATTGTATTTTTAAACAATGTCCATGCCTGTTGAATACTTTTAACCTTTGCAGCTGCACCTTTCAGTTTTTTTCTATTTTCCTCATTTTATCAAAGTTTCCCTTTTGAAAGTTTAGTGTTAGAGCTGCAGATTTACTTATTGTCCCCCTTCCTGTTATTAGTTTAAATTTGTTCATGTTATGATCACTGTTGCCAAGTGGCCCCACCACCTTTACCTCTCTCACCAAATCCTGCATTCCACGAAGAATTAAATCTAAAATAGCTCCCTCTCTTGGGGGTTCCTGAACCAATTGCTCCATGAAGCAGTCATTTATTACATCCAGGAACTTTATATCTCTAGCAAGTCCTGATGTTACATTTACCCAGTCAATATTGGGGTAATTGAAATCTCCCATTATTATTGCACAGCCAAATTGGTTAGCTTCCCTGATTTCTCTTAGCATTTCATCATCTGTATGACCATTTTGTCCAGGTGGACGGTAGTATACTCCTATCACTATACTCTTACTCAAAACACATGGGATTTCTACCTATATAGACTCTACTGAGCATTTAGTCTTTTGTATGATCTTTATCCTGTTGGACTCTATATCCTCCTGGACTTAAAGTGCCACACCCCCACCAAGTTGATGCTCCCTATCATTACGATATAATTTGTACCCTGATATAGCACTGTCCCATTTGTTATACTCCTTCTACCAAGTCTCTGTGATGCCAATTATGTCAATCTCATCATTTGCTGCTATACACTCTAACTCTCCCATATTACTTCTTAGACGTCTGGCATTGGCATACAGACATTTCAAAGTGTGTTTTTTGTTTGTATTAACAACCTGCTTTTCAGTTGTTAGGGATAATTCGGAAATTATTAGCTTCGGTGATTTTTTACATATAGGCACATAGACTACGTTTGTTTTTATTGGAACCTCTCTGTTGGGATGCCCTAACTCTCCTGTTTCATTAGTATCCTTCAAGGATACATTTCTCCGAACCATGCACTACTGAGTGACTGTCGGCTTTCCCCCTTGTTCTAGTTTAAAAGCTGCTCTATCTCCATTTTGAAAGTTAGTGCCAGCAGCACCTTCCTTTCGGAAAAGTCTCCCCCTTCCCCAAAAGTTTCCCCAGTTCCTTACAAAACTGAATCCCTCTTCCCTGCACTATCGTCTCATCCACACATTGTAACTCTGGAGCTCTGCCTGCCTCTGGGGACCTGCACGTGGAATAGGAAGCATTTCAGAGAATGCCATCCTGGAGGTTCAGTATTTCAGCTTCCTACCTAAAATCCTAAATTTGGCTTCCAGAACCTCTCTCCACATTTTCCTATGTTGCTGGTGCCCACATGTACCATGGCAGCCGGCTCCTCCCCAGCTCTGTCTATAATCCTATCTAGGTGACGCGTGAGGTCTGCCAACTTTGCTCCAGGCAGGCAAGTTACCAGGCGGTCCTCATGTCCACCAGCCACCCTGCTATCTACATTTATAATAATCAAATCACCAACTATGATGACCGGCCTAACCCTTCCTTTCTGGGCAGTAGCCCTGGGAGACTTGTCCTCAGTGCGAGAGGACAATACATCATCCTCTAAAACCACTTCAAAACTGTAGTGTGCAATCAGATTGTTATGATCTATTGTACCGAAGGCCAAAGAAATATCTAAGAGAATTATGAAAATTTTACATCAGAATCAAAGCCCTTCTGAATTGTTTCAGAAGTTGAAACATGTAGGAGTTCTATGCTATATGCCAGTCTGAATCCAAACTGAATACTGTCTAACAGCTCATTCACATCCAAATATACAGTAAGCTGCTACAGTACTGCTTTTTCTATTATATTAGCTATGAATGGGAGTGATGAAACTGGCTGATAATTAATTAACTCTGTAGGATCTAAGTAAGGTTTATTTATTTACTTGTTTTAACACCATGCAAACTGAAGCCATTTCATTTGGGCCATGAATTCTCCCTTGAAAGTTCAACTGGAAGTCAGAAGAAACAAAGAATGTGAAGATGCACACCTCAGGGTTGCAGGGACAAAGAAACAGCCTCTAGGCTGTAGAAATTGACATTGAGTGACAACCCAATATACTAACCCCCCTGACCCAGTAAGGGAGTTGCAACTGAGGCTGGCTCAGCCCATAGTCCAACCTCCTCACGGTAAACAAGTGGCAATGTACACGGAGAGTCAAGTAACACTCAGTACTGAGCCTAGATTCCAGTCAAGGATGAGAGCATCCTGGGGAAGAAGCAAGCCTTACTGCTGTGAGATAAAAACAGGAATACTGCAAAAGCTAGCCACTGTGGAAAAAACAGGACTTCTTTACTGATCCAGGAACCCTGAAGGTCTCAGATCGTGTTCAGTCTGACCAGCAGAACAGACTGCTAGCATAGGCTCAACTGAAAAACCTTGTGGGTATATGAGGTGGAAACAATATCTGCATGGACAATGACCACCTTATCAGCCATTGAATGTTCCCACTGTCAGGATTACACCTAAAAGAGGAAATTACACCCCCTAAGCAACTACAATATGTGTGGGGTCTCCATTGTGAGATCCCCTGCCCCCTGATGCATGCATCCCTGTACAGGGTGAGTTGTCTGAAGGTATTAATGCCATTTGGAGTGCAGAGGGGATGAAACCAACCCCTCAGTGGAGGCCACCCAAATGCAACACTGAATGACAGGAGCGGTCACAAAGTGAAAACCTGTGTACTTTGCCCAGCAGGTATCAGAAAATGCATTCCCCCTATGTAGGAAAAATCCTTAATTGCTTTGGGGAGCAGTTTCTCATTAGAAGGAATCCAATGCTCCCCACATACCATAAGACATCTCCACTGTGCAGTAGCACAAAGTGATGGAGTGAGTGCACTTCCCCAACAGGCTCCTAGATCCAATAGAATATGGAGAGTGACTGAGGAAGAAAGCAGTGACTCAGAAGCACAGCCCACCTGAAGAAGGGAGAGTGAAAATAATTCTTTCTCTGAGCATAAAAGAAAGTGCTGAGAGGGAACCAAAGAAGGTTGCCTCCAATAGCCATACCCCCAACCCCTTGGGGCATGAAGACTGCAACTTTAACCAGGTCATCTCAATCCTACTACTCCCTACTCTCTGTCTGAGAGTGGGGCATAGTCATCGACTTATGAGGTTCTATTAGCGACATAGCAAGTCACTGGTGGCCACATAGGCAGACACTATGGAAAGCATGCACCCAGGTACAGGGTCACCAATGAAAGTGGTCCAGCTGACCCCCATTGCTCCTCCCCACCCCAAGGGATGTGCTAGGGGCTGCCCTGATTTAAGCAAATCGAAGGTTGCCCGAGCAGAGAACCTGAAATGTTATGAAGGTTCCCTGGATGCTTCTATGAGAAGAGGATCCAGAGCATAAGGCAATATGGGAGGGGGCCCATAAGGGCCTGTTCCTTCCCCTCCCCTAGGGGGAGCTATCCCCATGCTACATCCCCGGTATCCACCCCAAATGTGTAGTCCCAGAGTGAATAGGAGCACAATTTAGCCTGAACAGCCAAAGACATCCCAGTGCATTGGTGACTGCGGTGCATATGCCTGCAATATTTTCTCTTGCAAGATGACATACACACACCAGAAAGCACCAAGTAAGGTGGTGCCTCTGTGCTCAACCTCAGCACTGCTACTGCAGTGCCTTTGCCCTATGTAGCACTGCTTCTCTGTGCCATTGGTTGCATGTATGTGCCCAAAGCTACAGCACCAGCCCTGGTTCCACATTGGCACAGCAGCCCATGCCCACACTCCCGCATACTCCATGCCACAACCTGGATCGGAAACTAATTTACTGGTACTTGCAACAATGCACTGTGAAGAAGCTGAATATTGTAATGTGTGCAGTGGCCACAATCCCATCAGTGCCACACAGCACCCCATATTGCTAGACACATGAAGGCACTGGATGGTTATCAGTAGCCTCTGCACTAGTGTGCTTCACCTGGTGCTCGATGCCATCAAGGGCCCACATGGTGAATATCAAGTTAGATGGGAACAGTGCTCCAGGCACCCACCATAACATCAATGGTGGCATCAACATCCATGGTTCCCAGGCACTCCATGGTGCTGATGGCCTTGGTAGTGTCTGGCAGTATCCATGGTACTCGGATGCATCAACAACTCCCACTGGTATGAACTGCACTTGCAGAACACCATCTCGATGACACCTAAGGTGTTAGAAGTGCTCACAGTGTTTGATGACGTCAATAGTACCTGGATGGTGTCTTATATCATTCATTGGTACTGTCTGATGATGATGCTTATGTTATTCATCAGTGGTACTCGATGGCACCCATGGTGCTCAACAGAGCTTGAAGGCATCAATGGCATACACAAGCCATCATACTTAATGGCAAAGGTTACCATGCTGCTTGATGGCAAAAATGCCTCATGGTGGTCCCCAGTACTCATCAGCAGTGCCCCATTGCTCCAGGCTGTCGATAGAGTCCAATGCACTCATTAGTGTCCCTGGTGCCAGAAGTCACTGGTAGTGCCCATGATGCTTTGATGGCATCAAAGGTCTACATGCCAATGCCACCCACAATGCTTGCTGGCTCCCACAGTGCTTCACAGCATCAACAATGTCTGATGGTCCTTAATGGTGTTCAGCAGAGTCAATGGTGTCCATGACTGGATAGCCATGACATATGTACTCATCAGCAGCTATAATTTATCAACATACCTGTTACAGCATTTTATTCTTGCAGATCTGAATTGGAAATACCTGCTCAAACCAGGTTCATGGTTTATGATTTTGGAGGACTTTTATTTGCACAGTCCAGAGTCTGAATGGGCAACAGCCTTCCTTCTTTGTTGCTGGTTGCTACAGCAGTACTATGCTTATAGCTGTGTAAACCTTCGATATTAAGGTTTGTAGATCAGCACCTGCTCTGCCTTGTGTAATTACATTATATGCTTCATTACAATATGCGTGGACCTCATTATCCCTATTTGGAAATACATTTTCATTCTCCTGATGTCACCAACATAAGACATAGTTGCATACATTAGGTCTCCACTGTATACAAATCTCTCACTTGCATAATCATTCTGGGAATCCTGAAAACCAGACAAGTTGGGTGTGCCTCCAGGAGAGAGGTGGAAAACACTTCCATACAGCACATTCACAAACACCCTACAGCGTTCCACAACTCAAAAGCTTCAGCCTCTGTTCTATCCGTCTTACCTTAGGATTCTTTAACAGCTCAGAACTGTACTATACAGAGCAATGTAATACAGGATGGACAAAAGGATGGGAAACGAGATACAACTCTGCCCCATGCAACATAAGAATCCTTTCCTACAAACCTGTGGCTAAGATCTTCAGAGGGCTGGCTGTGTTAGTCTTGTGTAGTAAAAATGACAAGAGGTGGGTGGCATCTTATAGAGTAATCAATTTATTAAGGCATGAGCTTTCGAGGACAGAGTCCACTTTGTCAGATGCATGAATAAAGGGATAAGGAAACTGATTATATACAGTCAAACTAATGAGCTTAATGTATGTATGTGAAAGAGAGATGCATATTTTCACCCACTTGATGCTTCTAAACAATGGAGATCATAACACACATATAAACTGATAAATATTAATGCCTACCACATGAAGTGAAGAATCATGTTTAACAGAATTTATGCCACTTGAATTGCCAAGGAATAGCGAAGATGTGCCTATATCAAAATGCTATAGCACTGAGGAACCAGAATAAGTTTCTTGCTCTTCCAGCAGCTTATTGTATCATGACAAATTAATGTATAAACAGTTTGGGGTAGATTTTAAAAGAAGCGCGATCAGCCTACTTTTGCTTGCGCATCAGACTCAAGCAAAAGTATGCTGGATTTTAGTAGATACGCGCGGAGCCGCGCGTATCCACTAAAATCCTGGATCGGCGCGCGCAAGGCTATCGATTTTGTATAGCCTGCGCGCGCCGAGCCGCGCTGCCTCCCCCGTTCCCTCCGAGGCCGCTCCGAAATCGGAGCGGCCTCGGAGGGAACTTTCCTTTGCCCTCCCCTCACCTTACCCTCCCTTCCCCTACCTAACCCACCCACCCGGCCCTGTCTACACCCCCCCCTTACCTTTGTCGGGGGATTTACGCCTCCCGGAGGGAGACGTAAATCCCCGCGCGCCAGCGGGCCTGCTGCGCGCCGGGCCGCGACCTGGGGGCGGGTACGGAGGGCGCGGCCACGCCCCCGGGCCGTAGCCACGCCCCCGTACCCGTCCCCAAAACGCTACCGACACGCCCCCGGAACGCCGCGACGACCGGGCCCGCCCCCGACACGCCCCCCTCCGAGAACCCCGGGACTTACGCGAGTCCCGGGGCTCTGCGCGCGCCGGGAGGCCTATGTAAAATAGGCTTCCCGGTGCGCAGGGCCCTGCTCGCGTAAATCCGCCCGGTGTTGGGCGGATTTACGCGAGCAGGGCTCTGAAAATCCGCCCCATAGGGGTAGATTTTAAAAGAAGCGCGATCAGCCTACTTTTGCTTGCGCATCAGACTCAAGCAAAAGTACGCTGGATTTTAGTAGATACGCGCGGAGCCGCGCGTATCCACTAAAATCCTGGATCGGCGCGCGCAAGGCTATCGATTTTGTATAGCCTGCGCGCGCCGAGCCGCGCTGCCTCCCCCCGTTCCCTCCAAGGCCGCTCCGAAATCGGAGCGGCCTTGGAGGGAACTTTCCTTTGCCCTCCCCTCACCTTACCCTCCCTTCCCCTACCTAACCCACCCACCCGGCCCTGTCTACACCCCCCCCTTACCTTTGTCGGGGGATTTACGCCTCCCGGAGGGAGACGTAAATCCCCGCGCGCCAGCGGGCCTGCTGCGCGCCGGGCCGCGACCTGGGGGCGGGTACGGAGGGCGCGGCCACGCCCCCGGGCCGTAGCCACGCCCCGTATCCGTCCCCAAAACGCTGCCGACATGCCCCCGGAACGCCGCGACGACCGGGCCCGCCCCCCGACACGCCCCCGACACGCCCCCCTCCGAGAACCCGGGGCTCTGCGCGCGCCGGGAGGCCTATGTAAAATAGGCTTCCCGGCGCGCAGGGCCCTGCTCGCGTAAATCCGCCCGGTTTTGGGCGGATTTACGCGAGCAGGGCTCTGAAAATCCGCCCCTTTATGTTCTACTGTCTGCTAAAAAGCTATCTATCTCTGCATATAGAAATTACCGAAATGTCTTTTATATACATAAACAGAAAAGCTAGCTCAGCCATTAAAATTTATAAGCCATAGATTTCAAAATTTTCTCTGAATAATAACCACAGATACTGCATGTATGCACAACAAAAACAGAATTAATGAGACATTGAATTAAATGATAAAAACCAAATTAAACCAGGAAAAGTATATGTTGTAAAATCTCTATAGAGTGTAAGAGGATCCACCCTAAAGCTTTCTGGATTTTCAGAAGGCATTTGACAAAGTCCCCCCATGAGAGGCTCCTGTGGAAATTAAGTCATGGGATAAGAGGTAGTGTCCTATAGTGGATTGGTAACTGATCAAAAGTCAGGAAACAGAGGGTAGGACATAAAATACAAGTGTTCCCCTATCGAAAATTAAATTTCCCAAGGAAACTCCTTAAGAATTTGCAGACCAAATGCTCAGTCATTTCTGATCCAAGCAGGGGGTAAGTAAATGTGTGATATACTCTTCATTTTAGATTGATTTTTTCAAAGTTAATGGAATTTGAATGCATATTGAAAGGTGCGTGAATGTACAGTTGGCAGAGCAGGTGCTACTGCTTACAAGTTTTAAACTTGTACCAATTCAACCCCCTTTATATCTCAAACTACTTGTGGAAACTGAACAACGCAAGAATGCATTTGCTGATGTAGGGAACCTTTGGTTTCCCTAACTGAAAAGAGTGTACCAATTGAATGGGAAGGTTTTGTATAGAATTTGGTGTTCCCCCATGTGGAACAGTAGATGTGTCCTAGCTGTTTATCATTCCAAAGCACCATCTATCCCCATGGATTTTTATTTACAATTTCAAGCTGATAGGAACCCTCTGACTCCCAGTTTGCTATTTTTCTCCTAAGTTATGGAAAAGAAATAAGTAAGTTTTCCTATTTAGGTGTCAGCCTCCTATTGATTTACCTATTCAGCCTTTTAAGCTTGCAATGGACTATTTTACGCCAATATTGAGATTTCCCTGTGAGAGCTGGTTCACCTTGTTGCAGTGGATTGCGGCATCCCTTTATCGAAGCTGTTTTATGACCACCGTCAGCGACCGTCCGCAGCAGGCTCAACTCACGTCATGTCATGCCTGGCTCTCTACCTTTTGTACTCTCGTGGCGGTGGCCAGTCAACACCCCTGTGTTCCTCCTGGCTCTCTGCATTCCATGTGGTGGCCGGGATGCCGCTGACCAGCATTCCGATCCTGGGCCTCTCTAAACGCGTGTGCTATTTGCCCTTCCTTTAAAGGGCCTATGGCGGGAACTCCAGGTTCGTCCCCGGCTGATGACATCACTGACCCGGGATATTTATGCCTCGCCTCTAGCCACCACTAACCGACTTGGCAACAAGTTCCTTGGTTCCTTTTGGTGCCATACTCTCTCCACGGACCAGCTGTTCCTGCCGTCAGATCTCTGCACTTCTCCTTCCGGGTTCCTGCCGTTGCACTTCCCGCTCTGCGGGCCCTGGCTCAACGCTACTCCATCTGGACTCCCTCTCAACGCTTCCTGCTCCTCGGGGTCAGGCTCAGTGCAACCTTACCCGGACTCTGCCTCTGCACTTCCCGCTCTGCGGGCCCTGGCTCAACGCTACTCCATCTGGACTCCCTCTCAGCGTTTCCCGCTCCTCAGGGCCAGGCTCAGCACAACCTTACCTGGACTCTGCCTCTGGATTTCCCACTCTGCTGGTCCTGGCTCAGCGCTACTCCATCTGGACTTTCTCGCAGCACTTCCCGCTCCTCGGGGCCAGGCCCAGCGCAACCTTACCCGGACTCTCTCAGTGCTTCCTGCTCCTCAGGGCCAGGCTCAGCGCTACTCTACTTGTGAGTCACAACTGCAGTGTCCACTGTTCCTTGAGATCTCCACGGTACTGCTCCTTGAGGACTGTGCTACAGTGCCCTTTCTCTTCAAGAGTTGGTTCTGCACAGTACTCCACCAGACTGTGTCTCGGCGCCCCACTCCTCGGGCACCCCTCTGTGCTACCACTACAGAAGGTCCTATCACCAGCGTGCCATGTCCCAGGTAGTACCCCTGTGCTGCTACTCTTCAGGCACCTGCTACAGCGGGCTCCCCACTCAAGCCCTTATCCAGCGTACTACAATTCATGTCTCTACATCTGCATCTCCTCTCCTCAAGGCCACTCCCACGTGGTTCTGCTCTACTCCCTTCAGAGCTGCAGTGGCCTTGCACTCCCTGGGACTCTTTCTCCTCCTCTTTCCGAGAGTGCTCCTGTCTCGAACTGTGCCTAGTCTCTCTGACACTCTCTGCACTCACTCACTCACCTACCTTCTCCAGGACCAGCCACACAGGGGCGCTCCTAAGTCCTGCCGACCGCAGCACCCAAGAACTCAAACTGTGGGGAACGAGGGTCAGCACAGATGAAGCTCCAACTCGCCTCTGTTCCTGGGCAGCCTCGCCTCCTGACGGTGGGGACATGTGGGGTCCAACCCCTCAGGTAGCAACAACCCCACCTTGGGCCAAGGGTCCACAATTCCTAACAGACTGGATTTGGGGTAAGGAAGATCTACAGTGTGCTATCTCTCCTTCAAAGGATAGACCTGACAGAGACCTGATACACAGGAAGTATATTTTGAAGTAACTGTCTTTTTGGAGGCAAGGAAGTTTTATTCCACCCTTCCTGTTTCTTGCTTGATTTTCCCCCTTATTTTGGGTTCAAAGACTATTTTTGTTCCATTGGGAGCTCATGGCCCTTGGTTCCCAGAACTCAATAACCAAACTATTTTCATTCTGAAAGAGATAGAATTGTGGAAGAATTCATTTGGAGGAGGGGATCCTATCAAAGAACACTGAAGGAAACTAAAGGATACAAAGTAAAAGTAACAACAACTTTGTTGCTGCTGTACGGAGGATTAACTAAAGGGAGAGTAAGGTGCCCACCAGCTGCTGCCTAAGCAGTTGATTGATTCCAGAGCATTTCGGATGAGAAAAATCTGGGAACTAAGTTTTGATGGAGCATTGGAACTAAGTTCTGACCACCTTCAGTGGAACAAGCTGGGAAAATAAATCAGGAGTTAAAGGCAGATTGAACTAACTTCAATCTGATAAATCTGAGATAATTGGAGTAATTGGGAGGAAGAAGGAAATCTGTGTAAATAAAGGGCTTCCAGAGAAAAGTAGAGTCTGTAGTAAAGAAGTGGAGTCACAAGTTTATTGCATCTTTCTGCTGTCTTATTATTTATTGACTTGAACTGAAAAATGAAATTAAACTGTAAATATTATTCAGTCATCTAATCAACCATCAGTATAAAGAAGTTGGAAACCACTAATCTTCTCATGTGTTTACTAGATGCAGAAGCAGTGTTAATTATCAGTGTATGTACAGAGGCTGGACAAAGGGCTGATTTGCAAAGAGTAGGGAACAAAAACTATTGTTTGTCTCCACATTGGAATACTGGAACTCAGGAAGTAAATCTCTCTGATGAGATGAAGCAGAGACTGAGAGACATTAAAGGAGTGCTGGGCAGAAGGGGTCTATCTCTTCTTTTTCCCATGTGCCTCTGGGTGTTAGCAAAAGGATCTGTCCTGCTCAGGGGTTACACTGGTATTTTTTAAAAATTTTGACTAAGTATTATAGCAAAATTTTAAGTACTCAGCCTTTTTTTCTGCAGGACAAGGTTTAAAACAAACTTAAAATGAAGTTGCTTAAAGACATTTTGATCTGACAGCTACTGAGGCTCACAAAGTAAATGAAGTTAGACACTTTCGATCTAGCCTCTGGCAGGAAACAGAACACATCAGAAAATTCATGAGAGTTCGTCAGAATTACTATTAGGTTTAGAGCGTAAAGAATAAAACCACTGTATAGACAGCTATGCAATCCTTTCCATGAGATGAGACAACAGCTAAGAATGAAGTATTATGCAACATGGGGCTTGATTCAGACACAGAATGGGAGAAAAGACTTAGTGCAAACTAACATCTCATAAATCTTGGCAATTAATATGAAACAATTTCACAAAATCTGAATTATAAATACTCATGAATGGGATCTATTTGTCCAACAGCCAATTAAATTAAATTAAATTTTTAGTTCTTATATTCTGCCATTACAAAATTAATTGATCGTGCTGGATTACAATACAATAAAACAAAAATACAATTGTACCTGGAGAAATAGCAAATATAAAACAAAAATTAAAACAAAAAAAAACAATACAATTAAAATGGCTTTTTACTAACCCATCATAAAAAGTCACATATGTGCAATTTACTAAACTGTGGTAATTGAATACTGCAGTATAGTAAATTCCATGTTACACAAATCACAATTGCACAACCCAGTGCCATGATCTTTAAAGGCCCAAGTCCCCCATCCTGACAGAACTCCTGGGGCCACAAAGAAAGCTTTCCCTATAACCTGCCTTCAACAGAGAACAGGCAGTATCTCTAGCTTCTGGGCTGTAATCCTGGCCCACTGGCTTCAAAATCATACTCCTCAGCTTGTAACTCTGCTCCAGGCCTTAAACTTCATCCACTTGGCTTTTAAATTCCAACCTCGTCGAAATTATAAAAATGATCCCCTAGTTCCCTTTCCTTTTCCTACTTCCCCATCAAGGCAGCAGCAAGGAGTTGTGGACAGGAGTGATGCCCATTTACTCCTGCCCTATCAGCACAGTCATTCAAAATGGCACCAGCTGACCTAGAGTTCGTCTTTGCCCCCTCACATCCAGGGTAAAGGGGAGCTATGGGTTAACTGGTGCCACTCTGAATAATGGTGCAAATGGGGCAGGATTGATTAGGCTCAACTCTCTGTGACAGACTTGGTTGGTCTTTGCAAGCCCAGTTTAATACCTATCACGCTATGAGTCAGTCCAAACAACTCTGGAGAGAAGAGATGATAATCAGTCTTCTTAGCAAGGCTGATTCAGAGGAAGCAAAATAAATGGTTATCTGAATTACTGAAGCTGAGGGCCAGTGATAAAATGCATCAATGATGATCCAAAGCCTGACATGATGAATAGACACATTTCAAGCTGAACTCTATCATAGGGAAGATAAAGTTTAAACAACTCCACATGGCCCTATAGATGTGCATATATGGCCAAGGGGAAAACTACTACAGTACTTTATAACTTGCATGTATCAAGTTTGCACAAATTACAAAATACGTGTATGTTCACCTCACAACATATGCACAAATATCTACAATGCATTGAAGGAGCATATTTCAATGTATTGAATGTGCATACTTTTCCTACCTATTTTATAAACATATACATGTATACTATTTGCACAAAAAAATTACAACTTGCTCGCATAAAAACCTAATTTACATGTGTGGTTGGTATACTTTAAAACTTGTGCATGTAATTGAAATGACCAGTTTTTCTGATTCCTCCACCAGTTCACCCTGTCCTTCTACAGGTCATCAGCTCAGCTACCCCAAGTTCACTAAAACCTCCCAGTGAACCAATAATTAACAACAGACCAGTCTGATATTAATTGTACGAGGTAATTAATGGGTGTAAAATCATGCAAATAAGTTAGCACATGTAGTCGTGTCAGTTATAAAATAGCAATTTACAAGTGTAGATCTTGGCCCTACTCGATATGCATGCAAAAGAGAAAACACTGTTACTTAGCAGGATAAATTGGTACTTAACCAAATAAGTGCAGCTTCTTAGCTGAATAACTCAGAATTTATCTAGAGAATTGCAAAAATGTATTTGCGCATTTTTGACATTTGCATGCATGTTCCCGAGTACATTTACATATATTTTATAACGTGTACATTGTATATGCTCAGGTTCTAAAATACAGGAGCAGTTTTGTGCGTGCCCATATACAGTATGGGCCTAATTTAAAAAGCATTTACTCAAGTAAGTGGGCTTTTGAAAATTGCTACTATATGTAATATTCATGCATGTAAGTGTTACATTGGTCTGCCTAGGGCACAAGGGTCTATAGACCCTTGTAATACCGCCCCCCCAAAACCCACCCTGAGTTGAAAGTGCCCCTCTTACAGTGGGAGATTTATAGAATGTCATATTGTCTCTTTCTCTCCCACCCCTCCATTATGGTCACTTGTGCGAACATGTTATTAAAATATATGCATTAAGACTGCCCACATATGTGCAGCAGGGATATTTTAAATGATATGTGTGTACTTGCACACATGATATAAAATCAAGCATATCTCTGCACGCGTGCCAATACGTGTGTTCCTTTTAAAATTAGCCAGTTAAAACTGCAATTTAACACATGTAAATGCACTTTACACATGTAAGTAGGCTTTTGAAAATTGCAACAATATTGAATTATCCATAGGATATTCACAAGTAAGTGTACATTATGAACATAAATGGCTTTTGAAAATTGCTATGACAGTAGTTACATTTACATGTGTAACTCCTTTGAAAATGACCTCTGTTTGGAGAGAAGTCAGCAAAGCCTATGAAGAAAAGCACACCATCTATACCGTGAAGCATGGAAATGAATTTCTGCTGTTTTGGAGGAGGGGGGAGAAGCTACAGCAGCACAGGGAATTTAGTCAAAAAGGATGGCAGGATGAATGCAGCATCTTATCAGAAAACATTGGAGGAGAATTTGCAGTTATCAGACAGGAACTGCACTTGGTCTCTCCAGCCTGACAATGATCTGAAACATAAGGCCAAGTTGACCCTTCAGTGGCTGCAGCAGAAGAAAGTGAAGGTCCTGGAGTGGTCACTACAGTCTCCTGACCTCAACATCATTGGGCCACTTTGAGAAGAGTTCAAACATGCAGTTCATGCTAGTCAACCAAAGAATTTACAGGATCTGGAGGCTTTTTGACAAGAGGAATGGGCAGCTTTATCGCACGAGAAAATAAAGGGCCTCATTCACAACTATCACAAAATATTGCAAGTCGTCATAAATACAAAAGTGGGCAGTACATAATATTAAGTACTAAGGGTATGTACACTTTTGAACAGGGAATCAACTGTGAAGACTCGTTTTTTTTCAAAAGTTGATGATAAGATAACTGTATATAGTAAAGCACCACATCAACAATTAAATTATTAAGTTTTACAAAGTTGCCATTATTCAATGCAGTACCCCATCGCTTAACATACCAGGTGTGGTTGTATTATAGACCTTCATAACATCCCGCGGTGTTTGGGGCTTATCTGCTCCTTCCTTAAACCGCTTATGGGATCATCTTTAATCATCGGTCTTTCCATCGCTGGTGCCAAATTCTTTTTTTGTATTTTTTCTTTTACCAAGAGTTTTTTCCATATATATGATATTTTTTCAAAGCGTAGCGTTAAATTCCTTTGATCATTTCGCTTAAATAGAGGTAAATTTCGTATGAGACAAAGATAAATTCAAAGTACTTTCCTTGAAGCTGATAACAGAGTGCACTCTGTCTGATGACTGCACTCTGCTATCAGTCACTATTCATGACTTCCCTGCACAGGCATACCTAAAGTATATGGCACCCAGGGCAGATAGTTCCTTTGGCACCACCCCCCCCCCCCCCCCCCCCCCCATATATAATTTTAAAATTTCCTAAACATCGATAAAATATTTCAAAACGGCAGGCACATCAAATAACACCCAATAATTAAAATAAGGATTTTAAATATCTCCCACTCTCCATATCTGTCATCCTAAGATTGTTGTAGACTGTGGGCATGCATACATGCACACAATATGTGTCCTCTCTCTCTCTCTCACACACACACACACACACACACACACACACACACACATGCCTGGTGAGAGATGGAGGGAGCATGTGTGGGTGTGTGAATGACAGAGAGAGGAAGCATTCCTCTGTGTCTCTCTCACAACACAAACATGCTTCCTCTGTCTCTCACCTACATACACGCTTCCTCTCTCTCTCACACACATATGCTTCCTCTCTCTCATACATACTAACACACACACATATGCAGACAAAAACTGAACTGGAAACCATAACAAGCCAGATTCTGTATGCAGTGCAATAATGGAAAGCAGAACATCACTATTTCTCAAAACAATAAAAGCCATAAATATAAATGAATCAGAATAGTAAAACCATAATAAACAATTATACATATCAAAACAGATGATGAATAGAATTACCAAACACTAATAAAATATTTCAAAAAAACAGACACATCACATGCAATAAGTAAAACTAACAAGGATAAAAAAAAAATCTCTTGCTCCCCATACCTGGTAACTTTAGATTTCTAGTCATCTGAGATTGTTGTGGATTGAAGGAGAGCACACAAACTTTAACCCCTCTCACACACATAAATACAAGCACACAGGCACAGGCATGCTCTCTCACAGAAACCCACACAGATACTCACACACACACACACACACACAGGCCCCTTCTCATACACACACACAGGCACCCTCTCTCTCACACACACAAAGACACACACACACACAGACATATACACACACACACACACACACACAGAGTCACATCTTTCATACCACACACACACCCTCTCATACATAGGCGCTCACTCTCACAGGGCCAATCTTTGCCATCTCACACACATTTTGGACCTCTTCTTTGGCTGCTGGCTGCAGAGCAGGGCCTATTCATTTGCTCCCAGCTCCGGAGAAAGGCCAGTGGCCCGGCAGGGCCTCTTCTTCTGCCATCGGCTCCAGGGAAAGGCTGGCGGCATGGCAGAACCTCACTTTTGGTGGCAGGGACTAGGAACACCACCAGCACATTACTTCTCCTTGCTGCCATGGGTCCTTTGTATATGCTGGTGGCAATGGCACCCCTTCCCCTGTCATCACCCGGGGTGGACTGCCCCCCCCCTTAGTACGCCTCTGCTTCCCTGTCTTCACTGTCTTTCAATATGTTTGTTTACACTCCTTACACTGAGATATAAGGCACTTCAGAGCTTTGCTCCACCATATTTTTAATCTGTTTATCCTCCTGTTCATCCTCTCTTTTCTAAGTCGAACCTACTCCCTCCTCCAACCACAGCTCTATGTCCCTTCCTCTCCAGACATCATCTTTACATTTACATTTATTAAGATTTCTGAATCGCCTAGCACAAAAGGCCTAGACAATGAACAGCTTTACAAACATAATCATAAAATAAAATAAAATAAAATGCTCAATAGAAAATCTTAAAATTAATACAAAGAAACTAAGACAGAGGAATAAACTTGTTTCCTTGATCTCCCTCTCTTGGCTCACTTCCACCAGATATTCAAATGCTTCTCTTTGCTAGCTCTGCATTAGACTGAAGATTAATCTCAACAAATTAGTCTTTTCAAAACTTTACTCCTTCCTCGATATTTTGCTTCTCTCATTTCCATCATTTGCACTCTTTTATTTACTGGAGGAATAATTTTGCAATTGTATTTATTATAAGGTGTATGTATTATACAATTTTGCAATTGTATTTATTATAAGGTGTATGTATTATAAGGTGATCTGGAGAAGAATACTATAGGAAACATCAAATAATGTAATTTTAAAGTTTCATCCATTATATCTGAAGTTAATGCATACTTACACTTATCATACATGGGGCGCATTTTCAAAGGGTTACGCGTGTATATTCGAGCGGCCTCGGAGGGAACGGGGAAAGCCATCGGGGCTCTCCTAGGGCTCGGCACGAGCAAGGTGCAAATTATGCACCCCCTTGCGCATGCCAACCCTGGATTTTATAGCATGTGCACGGCTGCGCGCACATGTTATAAAATCGGGCATAGATTTGTGCACGCTGGGTTGCGTGCACAAATCTATGCCCGTGCGTAGGTTAGAAAATCTGGCCCATAGTGCTGGTTACTCAAATGATAGCAATCTGCAATAGATATACAGGATCATCGGTATATAAAAATCAAAAATAAAAAAATAAAAAGTAAATAATAGTTCCATGGTTTTGCTGTGCTGCCATATAATTTACTGTTGTCAAATCTTGATATGGTACCAAATAGGGGATCTGTAGGTTGCCAGAGATTGTCAGCTACATGAAGTAACTGACACTGTATAGGTTCAGTAATTATGAAATGAAAATCTTTATATGAGCAACCATGGAATGAATTTGCAGGAACCACTACTCTGTTTTTAAGCATTTTAAAGAATTGCTTTGGAATTGAAAGGTAATGATGAAACAGAATATCTCTGGTCAATCTGATGTGACCGAGGCAATAAATTATTTAACCTGACGTCACAAATATGACAGTAAGAATAAAAAAAAGAGCCAGATGCATCCACATTAGGAGTTAATTTGAAATCAAATAAAAAAATCATCATGTAGTTCAAAAACATTGAATTATGGCAGAAATAAAAGATGTACCTTGGTAAACTATTCATAGTACATAAGAACATAAGAAAATGCCATACTGGGTCAGACCAAGGGTCCATCAAGCCCAGCATCCTGTTTCCAACAGTGGCCAATCCAGGCCATAAGAACCTGGCAAGTACCCAAAAACTAAGTCTATTCCATGTTACCATTGCTAATGGCAGTGGCTATTCTCTAAGTGAACTTATTAGCAGGTAATGGGTTCTCCTCCAAGAACTTATCCAATCCTTTTTTAAACACAGCTATACTAACTGCACTAACCATATCCTCTGGCAACAAATTCCAGAGTTTAATTGTGTGTTGAGTAAAAAAGAACTTTCTCCGATTAGTTTTAAATCTGCCCCATGCTAACTTCATGGAGTGCCCCCTAGTCTTTCTACTATCCGAAAGAGTAAATAACCAATTCACATCTACCCGTTCTAGACCTCTCATGATTTTAAACACCTCTATCATATCCCCCCTCAGTCGTCTCTTCTCCAAGCTGAAAAGTCCTAACCTCTTTAGTCTTTCCTCATAGGGGAGTTGTTCCATTCCCCTTATCATTTTGGTAGCCCTTCTATGTACCTTCTCCATCGTAATTATATCTTTTTTGAGATGCAGCGACCAGAATTGTACACAGTATTCAAGGTGCGGTCTCACCATGGAGCGATACAGAGGCATTATGACATTTTCCGTTTTATTCACCATTCCCTTTCTAATAATTCCCAACATTCTGTTTGCTTTTTTGACTGCCGCAGCACACTGTACCGACGATTTCAATGTGTTATCCACTATGACACCTAAATCTCTTTCTTGGGTTGTAGCACCTAATATGGAACCCAACATTGTGTAATTATAGCATGGGTTATTTTTCCCTATATGCATCACCTTGCACTTATCCACATTAAATTTCATCTGGCATTTGGATGCCCAATTTTCCAATCTCACAAGGTCTTCCTGCAATTTATCACAATCTGCTTGTGATTTAACTACTCTGAACAATTTTGTGTCATCTGCAAATGTGATTATCTCACTCATCGTATTTCTTTTCAGATCATTTATAAATATATTGAAAAGTAAGGGTCCCAATACAGATCCCTGAGGCACTCCACTGTCCACTCCCTTCCACTGAGAAAATTGCCCATTTAATCCTACTCTCTGTTTCCTGTCTTTTAGCCAGTTTGCAATCCACGAAAGGACATCGCCACCTATCCCATGACTTTTTACTTTTCCTAGAAACCTCTCATGAGGAACTTTGTCAAACGCCTTCTGAAAATCCAAGTATACTATATCTACCGGTTCACCTTTATCCACATGTTTATTAACTCCTTCAAAAAAGTGAAGCAGATTTGTGAGGCAAGACTTGCCCTGGGTAAAGCCATGCTGACTTTGTTCCATTAAACCATGTCTTTCTATATGTTCTGTGATTTTGATGTTTAGAACACTTTTCACTATTTTTCCTGGCACTGAAGTCAGGCTAACCGGTCTGTAGTTTTCCGGATCGCCCCTGGAGCCCTTCTTAAATATTGGGGTTACATTTGCTATCCTCCAGTCTTCAGGTACAATGGATGATTTTAATGATAAGTTACAAATTTTTACTAATAGGTCTGAAATTTCATTTTTTAGTTCCTTCAGAACTCTGGGGTGTATACCATCCGGTCCAGGTGATTTACTACTCTTCAGTTTGTCAATCAGGCCTACCACATCTTCTAGGTTCACCGTGATTTGATTCAGTCCATCTGAATTATTACCCATGAAAACCTTCTCCATTACGGGTACCTCCCCAACATCCTCTTCTGTAAACACCGAAGCAAAGAAATCATTTAATCTTTCCGCGATGGCCTTATCTTCTCTAAGTGCCCCTTTAACCCCTCTATCATCTAACGGTCCAACTGACTCCCTCACAGGCTTTCTGCTTCGGATATATTTTAAAAAGTTTTTACTGTGAGTTTTTGCCTCTACAGACAACTTCTTTTCAAATTCTCTCTTTGCCTGTCTTATCAATGTCTTACATTTAACTTGCCAATGTTTATGCTTTATCCTATTTTCTTCTGTTGGATCCTTCTTCCAATTTTTGAATGAAGATCTTTTGGCTAAAATAGTTTCTTTCACCTTCCCTTTTAACCATGCCGGTAATCGTTTTGCCTTCTTTTCATCTTTCTTAATGTGTGGAATACATCTGGACTGTGCTTCTAGAATGACATTTTTTAACAATGACCACGCCTCTTGGACATTTTTTACTTTTGTAGCTGCTCCTTTCAGTTTTTTTTCTAACAATTTTTCTCATTTTATCAAAGTTTCCCTTTTGAAAGTTTAGCACAAGAGCCTTGGATTTGCACACTGTTCCTTTTCCAGTCATTAAATCAAATTTGATCATATTATGATCACTATTGCCAAGCGGCCCCACCACCGTTACCTCTCTCACCAAGTCCTGTGCTCCACTGAGAATTAGATCTAAAATTGCTCCCTCTCTCGTCGGTTCCTGAACCAATTGCTCCATAAAGCTTTCATTTATTCCATCCAGGAACGTTATCTCTCTAGCGTGACCCGACGATACATTTACCCAGTCTATATTGGGGTAATTGAAGTCTCCCATTATTACTGCACTACCAATTTGGTTAGCTTCCCTAATTTCTCTTAGCATTTCACTGTCCGTCTCACCATCTTGACCAGGTGGACGGTAGTATACCCCTATCACTATAGTCTTCCCCGACACACAAGGGATTTCTACCCATAAAGATTCAATTTTGTATTTAGTCTCATGCAGGATGTTTATCCTGTTGGACTCTATGCCATCCCGGACATAAAGTGCCACACCTCCTCCCGAGTGCTCCTCTCTGTCATTGCGATATAATTTGTACCCCGGTATAGCACTGTCCCATTGGTTATCCTCTTTCCACCATGTCTCTTAGATGCCAATTAAGTCTATGTCATCATTTACTGCTATACATTCTAATTCTCCCATCTTACTTCTTAGACTTCTGGCATTAGCATACAAACATTTCAAAGTTTGTTTTTTGTTTGTATTTTCATTCTGCTTTTTAATTGATAGGGATAAGTTAGAATTTTTTAGCTCAGGTGAGTTTTTAGTTACAGGCACTTGGACTACTTTTCTAATTATTGGAACCTCACTGTTGGGATGCCCTAATTCTAATGCATCATTAGTATCCTTTAAAGATACCTCTCTCCGAACCATGCGCTGCTGAGCGACTGTCGGCTTTCCCCTTTGTTCTAGTTTAAAATCTGTTCTATCTCCTTTTTAAAGGTTAGCGCCAGCAGTCTGGTTCCACCCTGGTTAAGGTGGAGCCCATCCCTTCGGAAGAGACTCCCCCTTCCCCAAAAGGTTCCCCAGTTCCTAACAAAACTGAATCCCTCTTCCTTGCACCATCGTCTCATCCACGCATTGAGACTCCGGAGCTCTGCCTGCCTCTGGTGACCTGCGCGTGGAACAGGGAACATTTCAGAGAATGCTACCCTGGAGGTTCTGGATTTAAGCTTTCTACCTAAGAGCCTAAATTTGGCTTCCAGAACCTCCCTCCCACATTTTCCTATGTCGTTGGTGCCCACATGTACCACGACAGCCGGCTCCTCCCCAGCACTGTCTAAAATCCTATCTAGGTGACGCGTGAGGTCCGCCACCTTCACACCAGGTAGGCATGTTACCAGGTGATCCTCACGCCCACCAGCCACCCAGCTATCTACATTCCTAATAATCGAATCACCAACTATGACGCCCAACCTAACCCTTCCCTCCTGGGCAGTAGGCCTTGGGGAGATATCCTCAGTGCGAAAGGACAATGCATCACCTGGAGAGCAGGTCCTTGCTACAGGATCCTTTCCTGCTACACCTGGTTGGTGCTCTCCCAACATGAGACCTTCTTCCTCCAAGGCAGCACCAGGGCTGCCAGTCTGAAGTTGGGACTTGACTACTATGTCCCTGAAGGTCTCATCTATATACCTCTCTGTCTGCCTCAGCTCCTCCAAGTCTGCCACTCTAGCCTCCAGAGATCGGACTCGTTCTCTGAGAGCCAGGAGCTCTTTGCATCGCATGCACATGTACAACTTCTCACCGGTGGGTAAAAAATCATACATGTGACACTCGATGCAAAAGACTGGGAAGCCTCCCTCTTGCTGCTGGACTGCTGCCTTCATCTCAATTTTGATCAGTTCCTAGTTAAGTTTTAGGTTGCTATGGGAGTAAGACTGTGTCTAACTGCCTTTAAATGTATTAGTGAATTCACTATGTGTCTGGTAGTGGCCTACCGGGGTCTGATCGAATTCTCAATAAAGTTTTTGTTGATGTTTTTTTTTTTTTTTTTTTTTTTTGTGAAAGTGGCACCTGCCTATAAATTAAGGGATGAGCTGGGTTGGGAAATACAAACAGTCTGACTTCAGTTAGTCAGCCTAGTGACTCACTGCTCCCTTGATTAACAAATGTTGGTCCCTATTCAAACCCAATCACATTACCTCAACACCTTTCCAAGGTGAGTAACTGAGCTGAACTATTCAACTTTTTTACTTTGGTATACACTGCTCCTAGCTTATTTCTAGCTTCTGGCTACTTTTTGGGTTAGGTTTTTTTTTTTTTTTCAATACAAGCACTCAGTTAGTATTAAATACAAACACTCAGCTCTTTAAAAGTCTGGGGAACACTCAGTTCTGCAGACTTTTAAAAATAAACACACTACCTACTGCTACCTTATTGACTGACTAAAAATACAAACAGTCTAACTTGTTTATTCACTGCCTACCTACTACTACCTTATTGACTGACTATTTAAAAATGCAAACAGTCTAACTTGTTTATTCACTGCCTTTCTGACTATTAAAGGCACAAACACTCTAAATAATATTCCCAAATAGTTAACTTTGCCCCAATACTTTTAAAAAAGACAATGTCCCAAGCAAAAACTTACTGATTCCTTTCAGCCACCAGCAAGGTGATCCTCTCCTCTCAGTGTTCCCACTAGTAACATTAGTCAGATATGAAATTATTTAAATGTTAAGCTATCAAAAACCAACATGGCAAAAGGCATGCAGTCCAAAGGTATGGAGCTGTCCTGCACAAGAATTTTACAAACTCACAGTCTGCAAATCAATCAAACTCACAGTCTGCAAATCAATCAAACAGGTGATTGATTTGCAATATTTGCAGTATTGCTGTGTGGAAAATGGGTGATCGTAATTGAGTGACTGCTCTCCTAACACACACTGATGCACCTCTCTGGGGTGCCTGATGTAATATTTAAATGGGCTGCCACAGTAAAAAGGAGGCACTAGGGGAAATTGTGTGCCCCTAGTGCCTCCTCAGCAGCGAGAACCCAGGAGAGGTGGCTGTCAGTGGGTTAGGAAAACAGACAATTTTACGAGCATTAATTTTCCTAACCTGTGCACAGCCTCGGGTTAGGAAAATAGACGCTCATTAATTGAGCATCCCTTTTCCTAATCTGACTGCTGGCACACATTTTTTTGTTAAAATTTTTCCTTTTTCAGTTTCTCCGACTTAATATCACCATGATATTAATTCAGAGGAACTACAGAAAAGCAGTATTTTCTACTTTTCTGCAAACTTTTTGGGCTCCTCAAGAATTAACACCTGTTCTGGGGCAGGCATTAATTTTTTAGGATAAAAATGTGTGCATTGGGCGCACATTTTTTTTTTGCAACGGGGGAAATAGCTAATAGCCATATCAACATGAATTTACAAGTGATGAGCCTATTAGCTATATGCTCAGTTGGACACGTGTTTAGGATGTGCTAACCCCTGCTTTGTATTGGGGGTTATGGCTGCGCATCCAAAACACGTATCCAATCTCGTGTTGAGTCATGCGCTGCAGCCAGCGCACTGTATTGCATCAGTGTGCTTTATTTAAACATTCCCATATTTAATCACAGCTTGCAAAAAATGTAAGTCTCCTGACATGGTCCTGTGTTTTGCCCAAAGGCTGTATCAGGAAGGACATCAAAAGGCAGAAGAGCCTTAACTTTGAAAACATAACATCGATAAGGAGAGAGCAAAAACTAACTACAGCAAACATTGGAAATTCTAATCAGAAATTTACATACCCCATAGCAACATTTTTGAAAAATGCATGATGATCATTTGAGAATACTATAATGGACAGTACCTTATAAAAAAACTAAAAAAATAAACCCCATGCCAAAAATCCATAGCCAATCAGATCACTCATAAATCTAAAGTCACATGGTATACACGCCAGTTGGGAAAATGAGGGAAGCACAGAATAATGAATGGAATCACTTGTTTAACATCTACCGATCTCAGCCGAATACATGATTGAATGAATGGATTTCTTAGTGTTAAAAGGGAGAGATGCATTCATTCAGTCATGTATTTTGCAGTGATCAGTGGATGTTAAATAGTAATACATGATTCCATTCACTACTCTGTGCTTCCCTCATTTTCCTGATTGGCCTTTATATACCATGTGACTTTAGATTTATAAGCAATCAGATTGGCTATGAAGTTTTGGCATGGTTTATGTTTGCTGTAGTTAGTTTTTGCTCTGTCCTTATTGATTTTATTTTCTACTTATGTTTTCAGAGTTGAGGCTCTTTTGCCTTTGATATCTCCCCCCACCCCCTATACAACCCGGCCAAAACACAGTACCGTGTCGAGGGACTTACTTTTTTGAAAGCTGTGATTACATAGGAAGCTCTAAATACAGCACTTGTTAGGGATGTGAATCGTTTTTTGACGATTTAAAACAATCGTCAGATATATTTTAAATCGTCAAAATCGTTTTAAATCGTCAAAATCGTTAAATCGTCGCTCCCGGACCCCCGCTGGACCCCCAGGGACTTTTGGCCAGCTTGGGGGGGCCTCCTGACCCCCACAAGACTTGCCAAAAGTCCAGCGGGGGTCCGGGAGCGACCTTCTGCACTTGTGACGTCGGGTGCCAGGAACCAAAATGGCGCCGGCGCTACCTTTGCCCTGTCACATGGTAAGGGCAAAGGGCCACCGGCGCCATTTCTATTAACGCAGCCATGGCCCGAGAGCGGGAGATCGCGCCGGGACCCCCCCACTGGACCCCAGGTAATTTAAAACATTTTGGGGGGGTTCGGGAGGGTGGGGGATTTGTTTTAAAGGGTCGGGGTGGGTTTTAGGGTTGTTTTGGTGTGCCGGTTTTCCCGCCCTTCCCCGATAAAACGATTTTTTAACCAAAAAAACCATGACGATCAGATTTCCCCCCCCCCTTAGCCAAAATCAATCGTTAAGACGATTGATCACACGATTCACATCCCTAGCACTTGTGATTGATTTGATAAATGTGAGTTTGTAAAGTTATTCTGCAAGATAGTTCTATACTTTTATATTACAGCCCTTTTGGCATGTTGATTTTCATTTGAGAATGTTGCTGTTTTTACTCCACTCTATCATTTAGACTTTAAAAATGCATTGAGAGTACACTGGATTCCAAATACAATGCACAAATTATATTTTATTCATAGTTTTATTGGCATTTTAAGAATACGACAGGAACACTACTAAGGCGAATTGAGAAAGCACATTATCTTATGTTAAAAATATCCTATTTCAAAGCACATTACTAATTTTAGAGCAGGATATTCTTAAAATATGCAATTTCAGCCAAAATTGGGGATACACATAACCTGAAACAGTAAGAGATTTACAAAATAAATGGTTTCTGAAAGCATTTATGGTACCTAAGAGATAGATTTTATGTAACTGGAAATGTTCCTATATGTCTTGCATGGAAGAATAAGTTTTCTCAGTGTCTAATAAAAAGGCTTGTTTTTAGAGACATATTAATAAAATGAGATTTTTTTCAGATAAAAAAAAGCAAAAATAAATTATGTTAACCTGTTAATTATTGGCCTATAAACTTCCCTGAGACTCATTAACAAACAGGTGAGTAAGACATGAAGTGGTTCAGCTTTGTTTTCATCAGACAAGGTAGATTTATTCAGCACAGGTTTAATGTGCTGAATAAATCTACCTTGACCACAATCTTTTTTATTTTAATGATTTTGTTTAAATAGTACTTGTAGATCGTTCAGGTATCTTTAACAAGATCAATCTGTCAGCTGTGTTCTCCAGGTGGGTGTAATATATTAAGGTAACAACAGTAGTTTGGTTAAATACAGGTAGACTGACAGACAGTAAATTCTTTTTATTAGAGTATTTGTTAGAAATCATGGTTTCACTCTCTCTCTCTCTCTCTCTCTCTCTCTCTCTATATTTGTAATGTATATGAATGCATCCCTATGCTTCTTTGGTTAAATAGTAACATACAGGCCAATACAGTACAGTGCGCTCCGGAGCGCACTGTTAACCTGCCCTTGGACGCGCGTTTTCCCTTACCCCTTATTCAGTAAGGGGAGGAAAACGCGCGTCCAACCCGCGGCACCTTATAGCGCCCTCAACATGCAAATGCATGTTGAGGGCCCTATTAGGTATGCGCGTGGGATACAGTAAGTAAAATGTGCAGCCAAGCCACACATTTTACTTTAAGAAATTAGCACCTACCCAAAGGTAGGCGCTAGTTTCTGCCGGCACCGGGAAAGTGCACAGAAAAGCAGTAAAACTGCTTTTCTGTGCACCCTCCGACTTAATATCATGGCGATATTAAGTCGGAGGTCCAGAAGAGTAAAAAAAGTTTAAAAAAAAAAAATTTAAAATGGGCCGGCGGCTGTCAGGCTGAAAACTGGATGCTCAATTTTGCTGGTGTCCGGTTTTCGAGCCCGTGGCTGTCAGCGGGCTAGAGAACCAATGCCGGCAAAATTGAGCGTCGGCTGTCAAACCCGCTGACAGCCGCCGCTCCAGGCTAAAAGGAGGCCCTATGGATGCGCTAGTGTCCCTAGCGCCTCCTTTTGCCTGTTTCTACCGCACCACCTAATTTAAATACTGAATTGCGCGCACCGGCGAGTGGCGGGTGCACGCACCGGGAGAGCGGGCGTTCGTCCGCTCTCCCGCGTACTTTACTGAATTGGCCTGATAGTAAATAATGGCAGAAAAGACCAACATGGTCCATCTAGTTTGCCCAGCATGTTATTTTATGTATTTATTTATGGGAAATAACTACCCATCCATACAGATTAACCCCATATCTGTTAACAGTAGAGATGTGAATCGTGTGCCATATCGTCTTAACGATTGAAATCGTGTGGCAGGAGAAGAAAATCGTGTTTGGCACGATTATTTCGTTGAAAAATCGTTAAAAATCGTTTTTTCCAATTAGTGCGCACTAACGGGAGTTAGTGCGCACTAACAGAAATTGATACAATTTGACACTTTTCAGGTCAGTTAAGGTCAGTTTAGGAATGAATATGTATTCCTATTGGCTGCCCTCTTATTTATTCATGTTACCAAGGTTCCCACTGACAGTATATGGGGGATGGGAAATGGAAACAGTTGGTAGCTTGACAAAAAAAGTAATGTGATCAGTCAATGTGACTAGAACTTGTGCCCTAACCCTGATACCAGGGGTGTTGTGATCTTCATGTACACACAGTGCCCTATCCCTATTAATACCAGGAGTGTTGTGATCTTCCTGCACACAGTGCCCTAACCCTGACACCAGGGGTGCTGTGATCTTCCTGCATGCAGTGCCCTATCCCGCCTGCATTACTAGTGAGAGGCTGACTTCACAGACAGGGGGGAGCTGCCTGACCCTCCCCCATGTCCCAGCCAGTGAATGGTGTGTGGGTGAGGGGAGGGGGGGGAGGAGGATGGTGAGGCTGAAACAGCTCCTTCCCTGCATTACTAGTGAGAGGCTGGCTTCACAGACAGGGGGGAGCTGCCTGACTGTAGTAGATTGAATAAAGATCTGATGTTTCTGCTCTCCTCACACCAAACAAAAGCAACACACAAGCAGAGAAGCCCTTCTTATAAAGTTGAGCTAGTAAGTAGGAGGAAAAGTAAACATACTGGTGGCCAGTGTGGCTACTTAAAAAATACACTTACCAACAATCAATTACCACATATATTTGAACTGTGTATAATAGTTCCAGCCAGGACCACCTTTCTAAAATGCAGTGATTGGCAAATTCAACATGCACTAGCATTTCACATGCCTGGTAACAAAAATAATAAACAAACAAGTTCTAGTCACATGAGTGATGATCATCACATTAGTTTTTTTGTCAAGCTTCCAACTGTTTCCATTTCACATCCCCCCAACCATTACCTCAGTGGGAACCTTGATAACATCAATAGATAAGAGCACAGCCAGCCAATAGGAATACATATTCATTCCTAAGTGACCTTTACTGACCTGGGAAGTGTCAACACTTTGTTTCATTTTCTGTTGGTGTTCGTGAGTTTCCAGTTCCATTTCCCATCCCCCCAACCATCACCTCAGTGTGAACCTTGGTAACATCAATAGATAAGAGGGCAGCCAGCCAATAGGAACACATATTCATTCCTAACTGACCTTTACTGACCTGGAAAGTGTCAATTTGTATCATTTTCTGTTAGTGCGCACTAACTCCCGTTAGTGCGCACTAACACGATTTAACGATTTTAACGATAAATCGTTAGAATTTCTATTGTATTGTGTTCTATAACGATTTAAGATGATATTAAAATTATCGGACGATAATTTTAATCGTTGAAAAACGATTCACATCCCTAGTTAACAGTAGTAACTGCCACTCCATACAGGTTACTCTTATCTTCATTTCCATCCTTTATCCACTAGGGATTTTCTGTGTTTAACCCAAACCCTTTTGAATTCCATTACTGTTTTTGTCTTCACTACTTCTGGGAGGGCATTCCATACACCGACCACTCTTTCTGTGAAGAAATATTTCCTGACATTCCTGTGTCTACTCCCTTGGAATTTCATATTCTGCCCCTAGTTCTACAGCTTTCTTTCCATCTGTAAAGGAGTAATTTGTGGGTACCATTAATACCTTTCAGACATATAGAAGCCTGTATCCTATCTCCCTTGACCCTTCTCTCCTAAAATTGTTAACAATATGATTGTTGTAGAAATAATCAAGAAGGTTGCAGAGTGAATGGGCACGTTGTCAGTTTCTGCTGCTGTTTCTCTCTCTCTCTCTTTTTTTTTTTTTTTACCTGTTTTGAATTATTGCCTGCTAAATGCAATAAATGCTAAAATGGATTAATGCCTTTAAGGAAAGAGCAGACAGAGCAGAAAGATTTCAAATTACCCCTATCAACTGAGAAACAGTTTGTTAATATAAACAAAATACACACTTTGAAATGTCTGTATACAAATGCTAGAAGTCTAAAAAATAAGATGGAAGAAATTGTGCATAGAACTGGAGGAAAAGGTAGATATAACTGGCATCTCTGCGACCTGGTGGAAGTAGGATAACCAATGGGACATTGTAATACCAGGGTACAAATTATGTCAAAATGATAGGATAGATCAATTGGGTGTAGGGATAACACTATATATTAAAGAGGGCATAAAGTCAAACTGGATAAACATTCTGCAGGAATCAAAATGCAATGTTAAATCTTTATGGATAGAAATTCCAGGTGAAAAGTGGAATAAAATAGCAGTGGGGATATATTACCATCCACCTGGCTAAATTGAACAGACAGACAAAGAAATGCTAAAAGAAATTAGAGAATCTAACAAAATCAGCTGCACAGTAATAATGAGTGATTTCAATTACCCCAATCTTGACCGGATGAATGTCACATCAGAACATGCCAGAGAGGTAAAGATCCTAGATAAAATAAATGACTGCTTCATGGAACCGTTAGTACAAGAACCAACAAGAGAGGAATCTATTTTAGATGTAGTCCTTAGTGGAGCACAGAATTTGGTGCAAGAGGTAACAGTATTGGAGCCACTTGACAATGGTGATCACAACATAATCAAATTTGATTTAATAACTGGAAGGAGGACACTAAAGACATCTACTGCAACAGCATTTAACTTTTAAAAAGGTGACTGATAAAATGAGGAAAATAGAAAAAAAAATGAAAGGAGCAACTGCAAAGGTTAAGAAATTACATCAGCATGGGCATTGTTTAAAAATACCATCTTGGAAGCCCAATCCAGATGTATTATATGCATTAGAAAAGGTGGAAGGAAAGCTAAATGAATAATAGCATGGTTAAAAGGTGAGGTGAGTGAGGCTTTAATAGCTAAAAGAACATCTTTCAAGAAATGAAAAAGGGTTCTGAATGAAGAAAACAGGAAACAGCATAAGCACTGGCAAATTAGAAGCAAAGCACTGATAAGGAAGACAAAGAAGTTTGCAGTGGAAGCAAAAACTCATAATAAAAACTTTTTCAGGTAAATTCAAAGTAAAAAGCCTATGAAGGAGTCAACTGGACCATTAGATGGTCAAGGGGTAAAAGGGGTACTTAGGGATGTCAAAGCCACAGCAGAAAGACTAAATGAATTATTTGCTTCAGTCTTCACTGAGGAAAATGTAAGAGGGATACCCATGTCAAAAATGATATACTTGGGAAGATATACTAGGGGAAATTGACAAATGAAAGAATCAAAGAGGACGGTAAGGCTCATCTGCATACTGTTCCCAGCAGCCCTGGGACTGAACTCCAGAGGTCACAGTGAGCGATCCAAACTTCAAAGTCCACAGCCCCAGCTTTCAGAGGCCTCACACCCCTTGCAGTAGAAGAGGCTCCGAATGCTCATCTGCATACTGTTCCTAGCAGCCTCTGGAAGAGGACTCTAGAGATCACAGCGAGAGATCCAAACTTCAAACTCCACAGTTCCAGCTTCCAGAAGCCACACAACCCTTGCAGTAGAAGAGGACTGGAAGGCTCATCTGCATACTGTTCCCAGCAGCCCATGGGAAAGGACTCTAAGAGGTCACAGTGTGTGATCCAGGCTTCAAACTCCATAGCCCCAGCTTCCAGAGGTTCTGCACCTCTTGCAGTAGAAGAGGATCGAAAGTACGTGCCTAATGGCGCGTAAAACTCAAGCTTCTCAATCCAGTGGTAGCAGTGAAAGAAGATCATCTTGCTGGTGGATGAAGAGGATCGGTAAGTATTGCTATGAGAAATCTTAGGACTTAAAAAGTTTAGAGATAGGTGAAATGGTAGGGTATATTCTTTAGAGTTTGTGTATATCTGGGATAATAAGCAAGCCAGAGAGAGTTAATTCTAGTGTCTGCCTTTCCCTCCCTCCCTCCCACCCCAGCTCATCCTTGATTTATAGACAAGCTACACTTTCTCATTAATAATCAATCAGCTCTTATCTAAATCACACTATTGCACCAGTCCTTATTGAGAGTTTATTCATCCCCCTGTAGGTCACTACCAGAATAATTAGTGAATACACTTCTAAATTTAAAGGATTCTAATTGTAAACATTGCTACTTCTGTAGAAAACTAAGCTTAACTAGGAAATCAACAAAATTAAGATGAAAGCAGCAGTCCAGCAGCAAGAGGGAGACTTTCCAGTCTTTTGCACCGAGTGCCACATGTATGATTTTTTACCCGCTGGTGAGAGGTTGTATGTGTGCACTCAATATAAAAGAGCTCCTGGCTCTCAGAGAATGAGTCTGACCTCAGGAGGCTAGAGTGGCAGACCTGGAGGAACTGAGGCAGACAGAGAGGTATATAGATAAAACCTTCAGGGACACAGTAGCCAAGTCCCAAATCCAGTCTGGCAGCCCTAGTGCTGCCTTGGATCAGAAAGGTCTCCTGGTTGAAGAGCATCACCCTGGTTTAGCAGTAAGTGATCCTGTAGCAAGGACTTGCTCTCCAGGTGATGCACTGTGTTCTCACACCAAGGACGAGTCTCCCAGGGCAGTAGACTATGGGTACACTAATCACTCAAAACTGATGTCAGCCAATCAGTGTTTACTTCTGGTCTAAGCCATGCCCACTCCCCTCCTACTCCCATAGAAGTGAATGATGTAACCCCACCCATGCTCCACCCCAACCCTGCCACTCCTGCCACAAACCACTCCCCTACCACTACTGGCCATGCCCCTACCTCGCCCCTAACTCTGCCCACAACCCTCATGTCCTATAGAAATGAATGGAGTGGCCCCTCCCATACCCCATCCCAAACCAAACCTCCTATGATGTCACTGGTATGATATCACCGGAAGTCCAACCCTCACCACATCCCCCAAAAATATACCCCCTAAAACGTCATCAGAAAAGGCCCTGTTGCTTTTTAATGATGACAGAATTAATGGACTTTGGCCATTTTTGATGATCTTACTGGAAGTACAATCCAAACCCACCCCACACTCCACAAAATGTGCCCCCCCCCAGATCATGATTGGAAATATCCTTGCTACTTTTAATGATGACAGAGCCGGAAGCAGCTTTTTTTCTAGCCCCTCTGTTTTAAATGTTACTAACTGTGATGTGGCAGGATGCTTTCTCATTGTGTACACAGTGACAGGGAGAATCTCCCTCTTCTTGCCTCCCCTCACTGTAGATATTTATGCCCAATGGCCTATTCCTGGCAGAGTGAAATATAAGCAGAACCTTTGTAATATACTAAAAGGATAATTAATAGCAGGCTAGTTGGGGGACTGCAAAAGTGAATAAAACAAGGCTTTAGTTTTCTGTTAAAAAATAGACCTCTGTGTTTATGGCCATGCAAACCAACTATGCACGAGCAGTTATTAAGCAAAGTTTTTATGACCCAGGCACTGTTGGAAGTTTGGGTAGAATAAATCCTCTTTTCAATGCAGCTAAGCATGTAATGAAACAGAGTCTAGAAAACAAGTAGCTGAATGGCTAACAGTTCAAGATGCATATTCTTTACACAGACCTACTAGGATACATTTTAAAAGAAACAAAATCATAGTAACAGATGTGGATGTGCAATGGCAGGCTGATCTGGTCAATCTGACCACATTGTCCAGTTACAACAGCGGCTACAAATACATCTTGATGGTGATAGATGTTTTGTCAAAATATTATCTTGGGAATTCTGAAGTAAATCTGACATTGGAACTATCTACAGAGGCTAATAAATCAATAGAACTCTCCTTCTTCACGTTCTTCTTAAATTCTAGAATATAATAGCACCTAGATAACTTAATATCTCTCTCTAGGCTAATTTATAAGCGTTCCAGTACAGATTGTTTAAATAGTTCAGAAGGAGAGATCCATCTAGCCTTAGGAGAGTTTATTGATGCAAGTTCTTGGATCTAATGACATTTTATTATGTTGAACCAAATGGTCCTTTACATTAGCTACTGACAATTATATAGATGAAATCACATTATGAGCAGACTGCACTTCCTTTTCAATAGCCTCCAATCTGTGCTCTAATTTAGTCATTTTTTAGTAAACCCCAGCAGTAAAAGAGCAAAATTGAATTACATTTTGTGCCATAGAAGATTCAGTTCATTAGACCACCCTCCATATATCTCTGAGGGTGGTAATGTCTGGTTCAGATGCTTCTTCAGACTCCAACCTCCCCAGAAATAAGGGTGGTCTCACTGCATCCAGAACCCAAAGCCCTTGTCTTCAACAGGTTGAGATTTTAAATTGGGAACCACACATCCCTCCGACAGGAGGAAACAAAAAAACAAGCAGAATGATGATATACTCCATTCATAGCCCCTTCAATTAACCCTCTAATAGGCATAAGCATAACAGAAAAAGTCAAAATTGGAGGAGAAGATTTATTAGCTCCATTTTTCCTAGGCTGGGGTAGAGGTGGAAGGGTAGACACACCTACACTAAGGGGGACCTCACCTGCCTCTTCATTTGACTCTGAAGAGGTTAGGGCTATTCAGCTTGGAGAAGAGATGGCTGAGGGGGGATATGATAGAGGTCTTTAAGATCATGAGAGGTCTTGAACGAGTAGACGTGACTCGGTTATTTACACTTTCGAATAATAGGACTAGGGGGCATTCCATGAAGTTAGCAAGTAGCACATTTAAGACTAATCGGATAAAATTCTTTTTCACTCAACGCACAATAAAGCTCTGGAATTTTTTGCCAGAGGATGTAGTTAGTACAGTTAGTGTAGCTGGGTTCAAAAAGGTTTGGATAAGTTCTTGGAGAAGTCCATTAACTGCTATTAATCAAGTGGACAGGGCCATATTTTATAACATGCACGTGGGAGTAAATTTGTTCGCGCAACCCGGCGCGAACAAATCTACGCCCAATTTTATATCATGCGTGTGCTACCGCACGCATGTTATAAAATCCAGGGTCGGCACGCGCAGGGGGGGTGCACAATTGTGCAGCTTGTGTGCACCGAGCCGAGCAGCCTGCCTCAGTTCCCTCCAAGGTCGCTCCGAAATTGGAGCAGCCTCGGAGGGAACGTTCCTTCCATGCCCCCCGCACCTTCCCCTCCCTTCCCCTATCTAACCCACCCCCAGCCCTAACTAAATCCCCCCAATCTTTATTGAAGAAGTTATGCCTGCCTCTGGGCAGGCGTAACTTGGGCACACTGGCTCTCCATCCCTTGGCCCGGTGGCTGTTGTATTGGAGGCCTCAGTCCCGCCCCCAGAACGCCCCCGGTCCAGCGCCCCGCCCATGGCCCCACCCCCGGAATGCCCATTTTTTCAAGCCCTGGGACTTACGCGTGTCCCGGGGCTTGCGCGCGCCGCCGAGCCTATGGAAGATAGGCTCGGCGCGCGCTGGGGGAGGCAGGGGTAGGTTTTCGGGGTTGCGTGCGTATCTTACGCGCACAACCCTTTGAAAATCTACCCCTTAGGGAATAGCCACTGCTGTTAATTGCATCAGTAGCTTGGGATCTTCTTAGTGTTTTGGTAATTGCCAGGTTCTTGTGGCCTGGTTTGGCCTCTGTTGGAAACAGGATGCTGGGCTTGATGGACCCTTGGTCTGACCCAGCATTGCAATTTCTTATGTTCTTATCTTCATTTAACTCTTCCACAGATGGACAGTGGGCCAGACAAGATGCAGATCCATAGGTCCCCTTGTAGGCATGGAGGCTGAGGTTGTAATGGTACATTCTCCTTCTTCTTCTTTCCCATAGCAGCAGGGGGAAATCTGCTTCTAGTGAGTTTTTATTTCCCCCGATGCTGACCCAGCAAGTTGGCCTCAGGATCCCAGGTGTCTGCCACAATGCCTGCAAGTGTCTCGGGCCAGGATGAAAAAGACAGCACCTTGATGTAAAGAAGCCCCTCAGATCACCACAGAAGTTTAGTTTTTATCTCCTCCAACTCTGACCTGGCAAGTTGGCCTCAGGACCTTAGCTGTCTGCCACAATGCCTGCAAGTGTCTCATTAGGCTGGGAAGAACAAGACAGCGCCTTGATGTCAAGAAGCCCCCTTGTCCAAAGTTCAGCAGTTATAATGATATTGCAAGTTAAACACAACAAATTTCCTATATATATACAAATTTACTAAAAAAAATTGTTCAATTGGTATACCAGTGGGTTCTGCTTCTCATATTTTTTTTTACATATACTGTTGATGCCATGTAGTGCAACATCCTCAACATGTCCCATGCTGAGGCCTGCTGATTGTCTTATTACTTTCACTGTGGATATAAATATGATGGTCCTTTCCTGTAGAAGAAAGGCCTTTACCTGACTCATATCTACAAGAGCTCCTATAAATTTCAATCAAAATGTTGGGCTCAAATGAGATAATTTAGAACAAACCTTGACAACTACAGCACATGCATGGTATTGCTCATTGATTTTATGGCAACCGCCTGAGATGTACTCTTGATCATCCAATTGTTCAAGTATGGAAATACATGCATCTCAATTTAA
This sequence comes from Rhinatrema bivittatum, assembly GCF_901001135.1. Lineage (NCBI taxonomy): Eukaryota > Metazoa > Chordata > Amphibia > Gymnophiona > Rhinatrematidae > Rhinatrema > Rhinatrema bivittatum. The sequence goes on from NC_042623.1 coordinate 93,544,967, forward strand.
GTAGATATGCAAGACATTTTGTGAGAACATGATGCTAGCTACTGAATGGCAGTATGCTATATTGGAGGTGATGTGTCCTCACTACAAAGCTTAGAAACTTCCTGTGACCTGAAAAGATCTCTATGGGGGGGTATAAGTACCCTTTAGATGAAGGGATCATAGCTAGTCCCCTGTTTCCATGAAGGGAATCAAGGTGCCAAGGCAAACCATCATGAACGTTTCCTTTTTCAGGAATTTATCCATAGCTCTTAAGTCTAAGATGGATGGAGTCCCCCTGATTTGTTTGGAACTAGGGAGTACTTGAAATAAAATTGTCATTCTCTTTCTCCTAGTGGGACAGGTTTGACCGCATTGGCCTTTCAGAGGAAAGATAGTTCCTTTTGCAGAAGTCCTGATGTCGAGAAGGAGAAAAAAAATCTTCTCTGAGGGCAATTTGGTGTAGTTTCCAACAGATCTTATCTATATGCATTTCTGATTATGCTGAAAAATCAATTGTTTGAGGTTATTCTGGACCAATGGTTTTTGTAAAACGTTAGTCTTCCCCTGAAAGAAGGTTCTCTAGCATGGCTACTGAGATCATGGCTATGCTGGATACAGTCAGAAACCTATCCCAGTTTGTGGCTTACAGATCTTCTGCTGTTTGCAACAAGAGCTAGGTCCCTGCTGATGATTGGGGTGAGGATGCAGATAGTAATGCCTCCTTGGATGATAGAAGGATCTCCTTGGTGTCCCACTTGAATACCTCCTAAATGAGGAGGGTGAGACTACAACAGTGGTGGAGAGGATGTGAAGTATAGTACAGTGGTCTTTAATTTGAGCCACTGTTTCCTTGTTCTTAATTCCAAAGAGATTCTCGCCATTGCATGGCATTTCTGGGACGTCTAGTCTAAATTCTGGGGCCCATAGCCATGTGAGTCTGCGGCAACCAATCCTTACCACTCTCAATACCATTTCATAAACATTGTAAGTTTACAGGACCACATATTTTCCACACTTCATATCTCTGTCCATTCATTACTCTAGCAAATCATATGACTTCTGAGGGAAATGCTCAGACACTTCCATGAACTTTTGCCCATATAAAGCTGATAAAATATTATGTGGGCATTAAACACTGCTCCCTGATAAACTTTTTTCCCAATGAAATCAAGGGTATGAAAATATTTTCCTGGAGGCAATGATGAATGGGTATTAGATCTTTTAGAAGTTTTAAGAATGAATTGGACTAGTGAGGCAGCTGGTTTTTCTTGAATCCAAGACCCTTATGGACATGGAATATTCTGTCTACCTTCTTGTTTATGGGTGACACAGAGAAGGGGGATCCCCAACAATTTAATCTCCTGCAGGATTTCATGGAAAATCACTGTCACAATGGAGGTATCCATAAATTAGAGGATATCAAGCATTTTGCCTGGACTTCTCCTCCTTTTGTAAATTGAATGGAATGGTATGGTCTCCATCATTTTCTTTACAAAATTAGTGAAGGAGATGTCCTTTGGAGGACATTTTCTCCTTTCCTGTGGAGGAGAGGAGTCCAAGGAGAGACATGTTAACTCCTTCTGATCAGAGTAATCCTCAGATCCATAGGTTTATCCTCAAGATTATTCAGGCTCTGATATAGAATCAAAGTTTGGTGGTTTGGATTGAGTCTGCATCTGGCTAGAAGACAATGTCTCTGTGAGGATATTCCTTGACTATTGGTAACTAGGCACAGATGAACTTCTGTTTCTTGAGGGAGCTTTCCTACCAGCTTAATATACTGGAAACTGACACCAGTGATGTGGGCCTCAATGACTCTCTAAGAACTGACATTGAGGCCGTTCCGCCAGATGCCATAAGTGTTTCCAGCAGAGACCAGAGCTCAGTTTACAAGGCTATTGATAATGTTGATGTTAATGCACCAGGTCTTGCAGCCCTGCAATTCAACACTGCTTGGATCCATTAGATCAATGCCTTCTCAAAAACTGCTGATGCCAATACTGCATGGGAAGCAGAAGGAGTGGTCATATCTTTCTGTATACTTGAGGAAGATCAGTGGCTGGTATCTGGACCCTTGAAAGCTGTTGTGATTCCCAAGATCAATGAAGGTTGAGTTTCTCTCTATGGGAACACTTTGGGGGGATTTACTGCTGCAGTGAGAATCTCCCCACTCCCGGCATCATGCATAGACAGAGACTGATCCTGATCCTTCTTAGCCTTGCCTGATGCTCAGAACTAGCACTTCTTGATGCTAATATCAAGGAAATTGAATCCTTCACTTTCAGCTAATGGGGGGAGCTAGACAATGGTCTTTCTCTTTGGCCTCTTTGTTGATGTTGATACAATACCAGAGTTTGAAGCTGTTCCTGGGCTCTTTGATACTGATGAGCCAAACTTACTTTTACCAAAGAGCTTCCCAAGAGCTCTAGACAGGTAAGACATTGAACATTCTGAGCATTGTAGTCATCCCCCAGGCAGAGCATATATCTGTCATTGGGGATCTATGATAGACATGATGCATCTAAACTGAGTGTACTTGTTGGAGCCACTGGCCTTCTTCTCTTTTTGGGACATTGGTCAAAAAATGAATGGGGCAAAATCAAGCAACTCAATTCTAAACAAAAACTGACAGATTCTGCTAGATGCACCTATACAGGTACACATGATGGTTGATGAAAAATTTTAAAAATCCGGAAAACAATTGAAAATCCCATCTAGTGAACCCAAGGTAATTTTTATTTTGGTACTGAAAAAGTTTCTCTCAGAGAGAAAAATCACATGACCATTCGGCTAAATAGAAAAACTAAAAGTGAAGGAACCCTTCATGATGTCCAGAATGTGGGAAGGCATACACATGGTCAGTAGAGCATGTTAAAAGCTTCTAAAAGCTTTGAAGAAATCTTCCCTAGCAAGTTTGTATCAGATAACATCACATATCTGTGAGGACTACATATCCTGCTTGTCCTCAGAGAAATTTCTTTACATACATATTTATCTCACTTATGATAGCTGATTGATTTACATTTCAGTGGAGTAGAGTAGGCAGCTAGTGGTTAGAGTGGCATACTGATAATCAGAGGTCAAATCCTGCTTTTCTCACTGATGCTTCTTTTGAAATTAGGCAAGCCACTTCACCCTCCACTGCCACAGGTATAAACTTAGGTGGTCATTTACTAAGCTGCAGTAAGGCTTGTTAAAGCTCTGTTGTTAAAGCTGGGAATTAACAATCTTGTTATAAGAGCTCTGTCGATAAAGCTGAGACTAGCAGTCTGTATTAATGGAGTTGCTGGAGATAGCAATCTGTTATTATTTAGAATAGTTGTGGGGGTATCCTTGGACCAGTGGCAGGTGACCATGCCCTCGGGGGAGCTCCCGAGAGGGACCACTGGTCACGTCCTGCACTGTATAAATACTCTGGTTTTCCACCGAAGCTTTGTCTTTGCAACAGGTCTCCTTGGTTTGCTTGTTCCTGGTTTCCAAGTGCTCATTGCCTCTTCGTGTTTCCTGATCGTGTTCCTGTGTCTTCGGTTCCTGGTTTGACCTCTGCTTTGCCCGACTATGCCTGCCCTCTGCTTCGTCCAACTACGCCTGCCTTCTCCAAGCCTGACCTCTGCTTCATCCAACTATGCCTGCCTTCTCCAAGCCTGACCTCTGCTTCGTCCAACTATGTTTGCCTTCTCCAAGCCTGACCTCTGCTTCGCTTGATTATGCCTGCCTTCTCCATGCCTCGACCATTGCTTCGCCTGACCACACCTGCCTTCTCTGTGCTCTGACTATTGCTTCGCCTGACCACGCCTGTCTTCTCCATGTCTTGACCATTGCTTCGTCTGACTATGCTTGTCTTCTCCGTGCCCTGACCCTAGCTATGGACTACTATGCTTCAGTCTTTTCAAGTCCATAGTTCCACATTGCTTGCTACACCACCTCAGTGCTGCCAATTTGAATTCCAGCTTGACTGAGATTCATCTGTCCCTAACCTTTGGACACGGACTATTAAGGCTCCGGCCTCCCTCTGCTCAGGCACCCTTTGTCTCTCCTTGTTCCTTGGTGCTTGAGTTCCAGTTCCGTATCCCGTCCATGATAGTACTATGCCATCTGCCGGCTGCTGTCTCTGGGCTGAACCATCTACTATCTATACCGAACCTCGAGGCCCGCTTATGTCCTGCCGGCCCCGGCACCCAAAGGCTCAAGCTGAGGGGAACATGGGCTGGTATAGGTGAAGCTCCAGTGGCCTCTCGCTTCAGTCCACTCCACCTGTTGATGGTGCCTATGGGTTGCGCCAACCCCACCTCAGCCCAAGAATCCACCTCTAATGCAACAATAAGAACCTGGCAAGTACCCAAACACCAAGAAGATCCCATGCTACTGATGCAATTAATAGCAGTGGCTATTCCCTAAGTAAACTTGATTAATAGCAGTTAATGTACTTCTCCTCCAAGAACTTATCCAATCCTTTTCTGACCCAGCTACACTAACTGCACTAACCACATCCCCTGGCAACAAATTTCAGGGTTTAATTGTGCATTGAGTGAGAAAGAACTTTCTCCGATTAATTTTAAATGTGCCACATGTTAAGTTCACGGAGTGCCCCCTAGTCCTTCTATAATCTGAAAGAGTAAATAACTGATTCACATTTACCCATTCAAGACCTCTCATGATTTTAAACACCTCTATCATATGCCCCCTCAGCCGTCTCTTCTCCAAGCTGAACAGCCCTAACCTATTTAGTCTTTCCTCATAGGGGAGCTGTTCTATCCCCTTTATCATTTTGGTCGCCCTTCTCTGTATCTTCTCCATCACAACTATATCTTTCTTGAGATGCGGTGACCAGAATTGTACACAGTATTCAAGGTGCGGTCTCACCATGGAGCGATACAGAGGCATTATGACATTTTCTATTTTATTCACCATTCCTTTTCTAATAATTCCCAACATTCTGTTTGCTTTTTTGACTGCTGCAGCACACTGAACTGACAATTTCAATGTGTTATCCACTATGACGCCTAGATCTCTTTCTTGGGTGGTAGCTCCTAATATGGAACCTAACATTGTGTAACTATTGCATGGGTTATTTTTCCCTATATGCATCACCTTGCACTTATCCACATTAAATTTCATCTGCCATTTGTATGCCCAATTTTCCAGTCTCACAAGGTCTTCCTGCAATTTATCACAATCCTCTTGTGATTTAACTACTCTGAATAATTTTGTATCATCTGCAAATTTGATTACTTCACTCGTCGTATTCCTTTCCAGATCATTTATAAATATATTGAAAAACATGGGTCCAAGTACAGATCCCTGAGGCACTCCGCTGCCCACTCCCCTCCACTGAGAAAATTGTCCATGTAATCCTACTCTCTGTTTCCTGTCTTTTAGCCAGTTTGTAATCCACAAAAGGACATCGCCACCTACCCCATGACTTTTTACTTTTCCTAGAAGCCTCTCATGAAGAACTTTGTCAAATGCCTTCTGAAAATCCAGATACACTACATCTACCAGTTCACCTTTATCTACATGTTTATTAACCCCTTCAAAAAAGTGAAGCAGATTTATGAGGAAAGACTTGCCTTGGGTAAAGCCATGCTGACTTTGTTCCATTAAACCATGTCTTGCTATATGTTCTGTGATTTTGATAATTAGAACACTTTCCACTATTTTTCCTGACACTGAAGTCAGGCTAACTGGTCTGTAATTTCCAGTGTCGCCCCTGGAGCAAGTTGTAGAAAGCTCAGAGAAGTTAAACCAAAATTCCAACTAATTAATGTTATATTGTTGCTATTTAGATGTACGTAGCAGAAGAAATAACAAAAATGTAGAAATTAAAGGCTTATTTTTCACAGCACTTTATGCATATGAAATCCTGTTTTATGCATAGAAATCATGCATTAAAAATCAACCTGCAGGTTCACTTACATGTAAAATCCACTTTCACATGTATTTTTACTCACAATAGGAAGAGGCATTTAGGTGACAAAGCTGAGATAGGGAAAGGATTTTCACACATACTTTCAGTTTTCAAAAGTATGTGCATAAATCTCCACAAACAAAGTTGTACCTCCTCCCAAACAGGTGTAATTTTGTAAGCATATCTTGGTGTGTGTACAAGGGAGACCTGCAGATTTTCATTGTACACTTGTGCACAAAAGTTCACTTTGACAATTTGAGCTAAAAAGTACCCACACATATTATTCTTATGCGGGTTGTTATAAAATTACCCTCTAAGAGGTACATTTTCAAAATGTTATGCATGTTAAAATTAGCATATATGCACATAAGTACCTTCTACTCATGTATTCTGCATTTCATAAAAGTAAAAAAATACACACCTATTTTCATTTTCTTAAGCATATATACATGCGTAATAAAGGGCTGATCTAGGTGCATTCCAGGGTGGGGAGGGGTCAACATTTATTCATGTAAGTTGATATTCTAAAAGACACTTGCACATGTAAATTTGCCAACTTACTCATGTAAATTTTAACCTGTTAATTATCTAGCATAAGTGATAGTAAACGTGTTTATTATATAGTACTGATGGGCTGGAGATCTGGGTGAGCTGTGGGGAGTTCAGGTTGAAGGACCAGGAACAAACTGGTGGACTAATTGGTAAAACTAATAATTTTCTTGATGAGCACACAGGTGAATTTTCAAAGGAATTCCGCATGTAAATGTAACTTACGGTAGCATTTTTCAAAATAAGCAATCACTCATAAATAGTCCAAATGTTACAGATGCAGTAAACAATACTTAAACATCTGTCAACAAGTCTTTAACTTTCACTGGAGATTTTATGTGGGCCCCTGGCACTAAACAACATGGGAAATAGTTGTTCTTTTCACTTTTATAAGCATTGAAAATATCTAAAAAATTGTTTAAACAGTTTAAAAGTACAAAGTTGGGACTGATGATTACTTATGACCTGATAAGCAGTAAAACTTTGAGATTCTAAGGCATTCACTAGGTGTTATGATGGTCCTTACTTAGAAAAGATAAATGCAAGCCAAGTCGATATTAGTGATGCCAGTGAATATATTCCACATAAAATCTCCAGTGAAGGTTAAAGACTTGTTGGTAGATGTTTTTTTATTAAACAATTTTCAAAAGCCATTTACCCACGTTAAGTGCACTTAACGTGGGTATAACCTATAGACAATTCAATGGCATTTATTGTATCCTTTTTCAAAAGCCCACTTACACAGATAAAGTATATGTACACATGTAAAATCCAGGTTTAAATGTAGAACTGCTCTTGAAAATCAGGTTCACATGTTTTAAAATACACCGATTTACATGAGCAAGTCCTACTTTATTTTCATGCATAAAACAAAAGCACATATTTTTTTTAAACAGGTCAGAAATGTATGTGCATTCAATACATTGATATAAACTCTTTCAATGCATTGCATGTATTCGCATGTAATCCTACAAACACAAGAATGTTGCAGGATAGAGATACGTGTATTTTATAAAATGTGGGTATATCATATGTGTTGGTTATAAAATACTAGCACAGGTCTGCTTACAGCCAAATATGTGCATATATGCTGCTGTGCACATTTGTTTGAAAGTTATTCTCAGGGAGGATAACTTTAAAACATGCACAAGCGCAACCATATATGCAGCTATATGAATGCACATGGATGCACATATATTTTATAAAATATGCGTAAATCTACCCAACAACATATATTGTCAACATAACCTGCTATTTTGACTTATCTGGCTAACTAGTGGCAAAAGACAGAAAAATCTCAAAAAATGCTACTTATCCAGCTAAGAAGTAATGTTTAAGACTTAACCCTCTAACATGGTAATTTATCAAACTGCAATGTACCATTGCGATGGTAGTATTTAAATCAAGGGAGGAGTGTGGGTGTGGTTTGGGCAGGGTTATGGCCCGGCAGCGCTGCGGAGGATAATGCTTTATACATTGTTGCCGGCAGCACTGCAGGAAATAATACTGCCTTTTCCCATGGTGCTATGGGGACGATAGTATACAGTGTGGCTGCACAGTATCACCCCTGCCCCTTTTGTTTTGCCAGTCATCATTCCGCTGTACTGATCTCGGAATGATAAATGCCCCTATTAGTAAGATAGCTGGATTAGTAAAGGAAAAGTGCTACTTAGTTTGAGAAATAAGATAGCTGGATACCTAGCATTTGAAGTTTTATTTGGTTAATCAAAACTGCTTACCTGTAATAGGTGTTATCCCAGGACAACAGGATGTAGTCCTCACATATGGGTGACATCACTGGAAGGAGCCCTATCACGGAAAACTTTCTGTCAAAGTTTATAGAAATATTTGACTGGCACACTGAGCCCACTGAGCAGGCCCAGCATACCATGATCCCTCAAGCCACAGGGGTCTCCTTTCAGTCTCGTGTGTAGCGTTAGCAAAAATAAAATAATAAAACATACCGGACCCAACTCCGCGGGGTGGTGGGTGGGTTTCGTGAGGACTACATCCTGCTGTCCTGGGATAACACCTATTACAGGTAAGCAATTTTGCTTTATCCCAGGACAAGCAGGATGATAGTCCTCACATATGGGTGATTACCAAGCTACAGGCTGAGTCATTCTTGTATTGGACCAACAGCAAACAACTTGTGCAACGGGCACAACAACTGGTGTACTGTTGGAAAAAATGAGGCAGCTTGAAATCACAGTAGGTTGGATGCGGAAGGAGATGGGATTACGCTGGAAACAAGTTCTTTAAGACAGATTGTCCAAAGGCTGAATCTTGTCATCCTTCCTTGTCCAAACAATAATGAGCTGCAAAGGTGTGAAGAAAACACCAATTTGCAGCTTTACATATGTCAGCTATTGGTACTGACCGATACTGACCGATAGTGTGCTACTGATGTTGACATTGCTCTTACTGAGTGTGCCTTTACTTACCCTTGGAGAGAAAGGTCTGCTTTTTCATAGCAGAACTCTATACAATCTGCAAGCCAATTAGAAAGAGTTTGTTTTTATCAAAAGAAACAAAGAGTTGAGTGGATTTCCTATGGACTGCAGTGCGGTCCAGGCAATATGCTAATGCACGTTTACAGTCTAGGGTGTGCAAAACTCACTCACCTTGGTGAGCGTGAGGTCTTGGGAAAAATGTGGGCAAGACAATGGACTGATTCAAGTGGAATTCCGTAACTACCTTGGAAAGGAATTTAGGGTGAGTACGGAGTATCACTCGGTCATGTAGGAACCTTGTAAAGGGTGAGTATGTGACAAGTACTTGTAACTCACAAACCCATCTAGCAGATGCAATAGCTACTAAGAAGAGAATTTTCCATGTAAGAAATTTAATATCACAGGAATCCATGGGTCAAAAGGAGAACGCATGAGTCTTGTTAGTACTACATTAAGGTCCCATTCTGTGACTGGTGGCTGTAACAGGGGTTTAAGGTGAATTAAACCTCTCATAAATCTACTGACAAGGGGTTGCGCTGATATCGGTTAATCCCCTATTGTATGATGGTAAGCTGAGATAGCACTTAAATGTACCCTTACTGACGTGGTCTGGAGACCAGAGTCTGAAAGGTGCCAGAGATAGTCTAATAAAGATGATGTGGGGCAGGAAAAGGGGTCAATACTTTTCTGCGTGCACCACATGGTGAATCGTTTCCACTTAGACCGATAGGTTTTTCGTGTGGAAGGTTTACGTGAAGCTACCAGCACTTGAGACACATTAGTTGAAAGATTGAGTGGTTGTAGGATCAAGCTTCCAACATCCAGGCTGTTAGGGATTGAAGGTTGGGATGGTGCAACCTGCCCTGATCCTGAGTTATGAGAATGGGAGCTGTACCCAGGCGAATTGCTCTCTGATCGAGAGGTCAAGAAGTATGGGAAGCCACGCTTGTCGAGGCCAATATGGGGCTATGAGTATCATTGCCCCCTTGTCCTCTTGTAGCTTTCCTAGAGTTTTGGTTATTAGCGGTATCAGGGGACACGCATATAGAAGACTTGAATTCCAGGGGCGAGCAAAGGCAACCCTGGTGTACTTGCTGGTCCGCTGGTATAGGGAGCAGAATTGTCCACTTTGTGATTCAGTTCAGATGCAAAGAGGTCTATGGTTGGTTGGCCCCATCGTTGGAATATTCTGGTCATTACCAAAGGATCCAGGGACCACTCGTGGGGATGGAACTGATGACTGCGGTGATCTGCAACAACGTTGTGGATGCCTGCCAAATAAGTGGCTTGGAGAAACATGGAATGTGTCAGGGCCCAGTCCCAAATCTGTGCGGCTTCTTGACAAATGAGATACGAGCCCGTACCTCCCTGTTTGTTCAGGTACCACATGGCTACTGTGTTGTTTGTCTGTATAAGAACAGTCTTGTGTGAAAGGCAGTCCTTGAACACATGCAGAGCATAATGTATAGCTCGAAGTTCCAGGAAATTGATTTGAAATGTTGCTTTGAGTTTTGTCCAAGTACCTTGAGTTTGGAGGTTGCCTATGTGTGCTCCCCAACCTAAGGTGGATGCATTTGTAGTTAAAGTTACTTGCAGAACTGGTTGTTGGAAGGGTAGGCCTGTGAGCAAGTTGTTCTTGTTTGCCCACCAGAGGAGAGATGAACGTAGTTGGTGGGTTATTTGAATTGGAGATGACAGTGGTTGAATGGCTTGTATCCACTGTGATCTTAATGTCCATTGGGTTATTCTCAGGGCCAATCTGGCCATAGGAGTGACATGAACTGTGGAGGCCATGTGGCCATGCAGAGTTAGAAACTGATGTGCTGTCACCTGTTTCTTTGTGCGCAGAGATTTCACTAATGAGGAGAGTGTCTCTGCTCAGTCCTCTGGGAGGAAGGCTCTTGATTTTATGGTGTTCAACTCTGCTCCGAATTGCAGTGGGTGACATGGCATGAGGTGGGATTTTTGGTAGTTGATTAGGAATCCCAACGAGTGGAGCAGATTGATTGTGAGCCTGAGAGAAGTGAGAGCTGCTTGTTTTGACTGGCTTCTGATGAGCCAGTCATCCAGGTAAGGAAAAACATGTACACTTTCTTTGTGGAAATGAGCACTAGGCACTTTGTGAATACTCGGGGTGCTGAGGCAAGTCCAAATGGCAGAACCCGGTATTGAAAATGCTGATGACCCACCAGGAAACGCAGAAACTTGCAATGAGGGAATATTGGAATGTAAGCGTAAGTGTCTTGCAGATCCACAGAACAGAGTCAGTCTCCTGCTTGAAGAAGGGGAAGCATGGTGCCTAAGGAGACCATCCAGAATTTTTCTTTCTGTAGAAATTTGTTGAGATTGCGGAGGTCTAAAATGGGACATAGGCCTCCTGTTTTCTTTGGAATGAGGAAATAATGAGAGTAGAATCCTCTGTCCTGATGAGGTCGGGGAACTGGTTCCACGGCCCTGGCTCTCAGAAGGGTGGATAATTCTGTGTTCAGGAGAGTGATATGATCTTTGTGTATCTAAAGAGACTTTGGTGGAGAATCGTTTGGTACTGTGAGAAAATCCAGTTGGTAACCGTGTGTTATAATGGATAGTACCCAATGATCTGATGTGATGTTTGACCAATTGGGTTGAAAGAAAGAGACCCGACCTCCCACTGGTAGATTTGGGATCGGGTTGGTGGAGTGGCTGCTGTCCTCTGGCAGGTTCTCAAAATCCTGATGCAGGGCCCATCTTAGGCAGAGGTTGAGGCCTAGGTGCCCTTGGTTGCCTAGGCTGACTTCTCTGTGCTGGTGGATAATACTCCGTGGTCGGTAATAGGGTTTTCTGGTGTCTTTTCGTACTGTTCTACGTGCAGAAGATGGTGTTTCTGTTGGAACAGCAGAGAGCTGGTGCAGAGTTTCAGAGTGTTCTTTTAATTGTGCCACTGCATCCTGAACCTTGCCTCCAGAAAGGTTGTCACCAGCACAAGGCAACTCTGCTAGCTTTTCATGAACCTCAGGCCTGAGGTCAGAGGCCTTCAGCCAGGCCCACCTATGTGCACTGATTCCAGTTGCAGCCATCCTGGACGAGGTTTCAAAACTATCATAGGCTGCATGGACTTCATGTTAGCCTGCTTCTAGGCCCTTGTGTATGATGTCATTTACTGAGTCTTGATATGGTTGAGGTAAAGTCTCAGATAGTTGTTGCATCTGCTTCCAGAGATTGCGTTGATACAGAGTCATAAATAGTTGATATGATGCTATCCTGGAAACAAGCATTGAGCCTTGAAAGACCTTCCTACCCAGAGTGTCTAAGAACTCTTGTTCTTTGCCAGGAGGTGTCGATGAGTGGAGCTGTCTCCTCTTTGACTTCTTCTGGGTGGATTCTATGACCACAGATTGCTGTGGGAGTTGGGCCTTTTGGTTGGGGAATATGCTGAACTAAGTAGGTGGCGTCTATTCTCTTGTGTTGCGACCGTAGGTCTGCGATGGCTTTGCCACGCCTACCTTACTCTTCTTGCGGCTCCTCCCGTTCACCTCGGACTACTGGCTGCCGTGGTGTCTGTCTGCCGACCTCTCCGGCATCCCCGGACTGGCTTTGGTGCTGCTTCCCGCCATGCTCCTCCAAGGTACCATAGGGCGTGCGCGCGCATGCCGCCCTCATCTTTATTTCCTCGTTGGCGTAAACCTCAGGGGTGTCCCCCTGAGATGACATTATGCTGCCCGGATATTTAACACTATAACTAACTACATAACATATCTCCGCCTACCCGACATTACCGAGCGCCGCTCACGGTAATGAACAAACATCAAGACACAGTCCATACACAGACTCCGTCTCAAGCTTGTTCCCGCGGCCCCTGAAGCAGGCAGTGAACGCCGAAACATGGCCCATGTCGGGCAGGCGGAGATAGACCCGAGAACCAGCGGCAATTGTTAAAAGTTAAAAGATAAGTAAACCTGAATACAACTTTCAGAAGGTAAAGGGTCGATCCGCATGACGGGGGAATTGAGCAATGGACTTAGAAATGGACTTGAAAAAATAATGATATTATAAATAAAACGCAAAAATAACATTAAGAAAAATTGGGTTGTGAAAAGAAATAAAGAATAAAATACGGGAGCTATCCGAGGGGGGCAGTCAAAATAAAAGGCTGCCTCGAGGCTGGCAACCGCACAAATATCCACATAACAAGAAGTTTCCTTGTTTTGTAGTTAGTTATAGTATTATTGCACAAGGCAACAAGGTTGGTTATTGCATAGTTTGCCCGGATATTTAAGCCTAACACTTTTGCTAGCTATTCAAGTTAGCAACTCTCTCAGATTACTACAGATGGGATTCGCTCTCTGTACCGAAGCTACTCTGCCACTCCAGCATTTATCTGGAACTCTTACTGCTAATGGGGTACCCGCTCCTCAGGGGCCTCTTCTGCTTCTTTCAGGTGCTATCAGGAAACCGGTACTCGCTCCTCAAGGACCCATGTTCCCTGAGTCGCTGCCTGCATTTACAACCCTTTCTAGTTGGAAGACTTCACTAACAGTTTCCATTTGTGAGTATAACTACCATCTATTCCACAGTACTGCTTCCCTTGAGGGCCTGCCCTCTGTTCCAGTGCCAGACCTCTCATCTAGTGGAATCACTGAGTACAATACCACTGAGTCTCCCTGCTCTAAGGGATCAGGTACTCACTCCTCGAGGGCCTGCTCTCCCTGTCTTGGAGCTTCTCCTAGTCTACCTGGGACTCTGTATGTTTCTCACTGTGAACTCATAACTCTCAGTCTCTTTCCACTATAGCACAGCCAAGCAGAGGATTTGCTGTTCCAGCATCCTGTGGGATACTCGCCCAGCCGGGCTCAACATCTACTACTCACTACTGCCACCTCTGGTGGTTTTCAAAACTGTTTAAATAAAAATTCAATCTGTGTTTGTGTGTCCAGAGTCTAGCCTGACACCGTGTGCCTGTACGGAACTGCCCCCCATGGGCATGGTCAGCTGCCACAGTGTCCAAGGATCCACCCAAACATCAATAACCATAACATCTTGTTCACCAGTGGGATTGAACATGGGTGCTCCTACAGTCTGTGCTGCAGGTGAACCAGGACTTCATGGACTGAAATTGCTAAAACCTCCTTAGGAGGATCCACAAACTGCAGAACTTCCAGGGTCTTCTGCCTGGTGTCCTCTTCTGCTACTAGTTGAAAAGGAATGGTATCAGCCATCTCATTTACAAAGTTTGAAAAGGAGAGGTCCTCTGGAAGTGACTTCCTCCGTTCTTCAGGTGGGGATGGCTCAGACAGTACATCTTCTGATGAGGAATCCGTATCTCCCTCCTCTCAGGTGTCTGATGAAGGGCGTCGTGGGGGATTGAGGTATGAACAAAGGCATTGATGGCATCGATGGTTTTTGTAGTGCATCAATGGAGGAGAAAAAGGCATCGATGGAGACACTGGAATTCTCAGCCGAGAAATCCCAGATGGCCCAGGAATGGGTTCAGGCATGGGAGAAACTCCGGAGGCATTGTCTTCACTCACAGGGATCGGTATTTGCGGTGTCGGTTGTATCGGGAGAGCACCGATGAGGGCATTGAGCTTCGAAAGGATTGGTGTGAAGATTGAAAGGTCCGGCGGCAGCATCGGCATCGACGGCAGCATCAGCCTCGGTGCTGGCATCGGCACGGGTATCGGCTCAGATGGCATTGATGGCTGAAGGTCTCGGAGAGCATCTTTAACTGCCTGGCAGATAAAACCATCCAGTTCCTCCTGTATAGCTGGTGAGGTCAGAGCAGCTATAGGAGGTGGCAGAGAAGGCGGAACCGGCACTTCCACAGGTTCCTGTGGTGGGTCGGTACCAGGCACCGTCAACGGTGGGGAATGCCTTGGAGTGAGAGGCATCGAGGGCATCGATGGATCTTCCACTCAAGACCTTTTCGGCGATGGTTCCTTTGGCATCGATGGGCTTCCCGGAATCGATGCGACATTGGGTGTCGACGTTCGTCGATGACGATGGCGATGCTTTTCCCGATGTTCGGTGCTTTTCTTCTCAAGCACCGATATAGATTTTACCGATGACAGGGATGGAGTCGGTGATAATCGGTGACCGGAGTTGTGAGGGCGATGCTTTCAAATGACTAAATTTTTAGCCGCTCCAGCCGGAGACGACTGAGTCGATGTCGACGTCATTGGTATTAATTGAATATGGAAGAGATGTTCCATCTTCTCCTGACAGGCTCGCCTGCCTTTGGCCGTCATTTTGGCACATTGTGGACAGGAGGAGACATTATGAGATTCACCCAAGCACAGCACACACTCGACATGCGGGTCGGTGATAGACATACGGGTGGATTTTAAAAGCCTTGCTTGCGAAAATCCGCCCGGATTTATGCGAGCAGGGCCTTGCGCGCCTATTTTCCATAGGCCGCCGGCGCGCGCAGAACCCTGGGATGCGCGTAGGTCCCGGGGTTTTTGGAAGGGGGCGTGTCGGGGGGGCGGGACCCGATGACGCGGCGTTTCGGGGGCGGGGCGCGGCATTTCGGGGGCGAGACCGGGGGCGTTGCGCTGACCCGGGAGCATGGTCCAGGCCTCCGGACCAGCCCCCGGGTCGGAAGACGGCGCACCAGCAGTCCGCTGGCGCGCGTAGATTTACGTCTGCTTCTCGCAGGCATAAATCTACGGACAAAGGTAAGGGGGGGGGTTTAGATAGGGCCGGGGGGGTGGGTTAGGTAGAGGAAGGGAGGGGAAGGTGAGGGGAGGGAGAAAGAGAGTTCCCTCCAAGGCCGCTCCGATTTCAGAGCGGCCTCGGAGGGAACAGAGGCAGGCTGCACGGCTCGGCGCGCGCCGGCTGCCCAAAATTGGCAGCCTTGCGCACGCCGATCCAGGATTTTAGAGGATACGCGCGGCTATGCGCGTATCTTATAAAATCCAGCATACTTTTGTTTGCGCCTGCTGCGCAAACAAAAGTCACAATCGCGCTGTTTTTAAAAATCTACCCCATAGTGTGAGGGCAGTTCAGGCACTTTTTAAAACCCGTTGTCATTAAGAAGGCCAGACAGCCATCGACGGCCTTCTGTAAGAAAAATTCTGTTTAACCGGAATCGACCGGGAAAAAACAAGTACTCACCAGCCAGTGAAGACAGGGAGACCCCTATGAAGGGGATGAAATGAGAAATTTTAAACTTTTTTTCTCTTAGTATTTTGTGTGAGAAAAGTCACACAGGGCTCCTTCACTGCGATGCTAACTGCAGAACGGAAAAACGAACACTGAAGGGAGACCCCTGTGGCTCGAGGGATCATGGCATGCTGGGTATGCTCAGTGGGCTCAGTGTGCCAGTCAAAAGTTTCTAGAAACTTTGACAGAAAGTTTTCCATGATAGGGCTCCGTCCAGTGATGTAACCCATATGTGAGGACTATTATCATGCTTGTTCTGGGATAAAGTAGCGCTTTTTATGACATCCAGCTAAGGGGTAGCTTTATCCGGATAAGTGTCGCACATCTGCTATACATGCATAGTTGTGCTGCTAAGTTTAATAATTTACATGATTTATATTCTCCTTAGCAGTTGTCGGCTTTTACATGTGTAAATCATCCGATTTTATAACATGTGCGCATGAAGGAAATTACCAGTTTTTACCAATTAGTTCATTAGTTTGTTCAATATTTCTAGGTCATGAAGACCCTCTCTGGTTTTTCAGCCTGAAGTCTCCCCAATTTTCTCAGATCCCTCATCCAGTCAGTATTTGGCTCTAAAGAATTTTATTCTGACTTACATCAGATAATTAGCAGGTGTAAATATGTGCAGGTAACAGCTGTTAAGTGTATTTTAAAAGCTTGGCGTGCGCCAAAATTGGGAGATATAGACAGGCCAATGCGTGCCAACCAGATTTTAGAAGGTGCCCAAGTACACAAATATCTCCCGCTGCATGCATAACATTTCTTTTAGAAAAAAAAGGTGGGTGTGGTCTGGGCAGGGTATGGGAATTGCTGGATTTCTTAATGAAACCAATACTTACACGCACAAGCATGCACTGGGGCCCCCTGCCCCTTAGCTTTATTTCTGCTGTGGTTGGCGTGCAATTCATAAAATAAAAAAATCTAGGCATGTCAGCGGGGTTTTCAGGGTAGGAGCCAACAGGGGGAAAGAGAAGCTATTAATCCTGGGGAGTTTGGAATTCTGATCCTTTGCCTGGGCAAAGTGGGAACAAATTAGGAATACTGGTAATTGCGTCTGCGCACGTTTCTACTAAAATCCCCCCACTTACATGGTAGAAGCATTTGCGCACACTTGCGCATGTCCACTCAAAATTGCACACACATGTGTATGTGTTCAGCCTATTTTATACCATGTGCACATTTACACGCATATTTTATAAAATGGACGTGTCTCTGGATGCAAGCGGGTACGCAAATGTGCGTACCCGCATGCCTGTTTCAAAATTACCATCTGTATGCACATTACTTTTGCATTTTATAAAATAGCACCTTATATGTTTAAATGTTGGTCCTGCCCCTGCCCTGCCCCTAGCCTGCCCCTTTTTTATATGCACATATTTATTCAAGCACCATTTCTTGCATGTATAAAGGATAATTTGGAAAGAGGTTACACATATAAATGTAACTTACTATCATAGCAATTTTAAAAAGTAATTTATGCATTCAAAGTGCATTTACACATGAATATATTATGGACAATTCAATGGTATACATTGTATCAATTTTCAAAAGCCCACTTACATGTGTAAAGTGCATTTACATGTGTAAAACCCAATTTTAAGCATGTAAATGCTTTTTAAAATCAGGCCTCAATGTTTGAGGTTTATATAATAGCACTTACATGATTAAGCACTATTTGTGTGTGCACATTTGCTCATTTTGGACCCAAAAAACAAAGCGGTAGCCGATCCAGTGAGCTGTGTAACAGTGACGACAATGGGAATCGGATGAAAACAAGCCCTTTATTAAAATGCCCGACTCTGGCCGAGTTTCGCTCCCTTGCACAGAGCTGCCTCAGGGGCAATTTATTTATCCTGGACTTGATTAGACCAATGTGGAAGATATCAAATTGATTATGCCTTCGCCGCAGATGAATACTCTCTCAGACAAAGAGACTTTCTCTTATCACCATAGTGTTGCTACGTGATACCAGCGTTGAAGTCAAAAAGCATTCCATATAAAATAAATTCAGACTAACAAGCCGTCTTTCAGCTTGTTAGTCTGAATTTATTTTATATGGAATGCTTTTTGACTTCAACGCTGGTATCACGTAGCAACACTATGGTGATAAGAGAAAGTCTCTTTGTCTGAGAGAGTATTCATCTGCGGCGAAGGCATAATCAATTTGATATCTTCCACATTGGTCTAATCAAGTCCAGGATAAATAAATTGCCCCTGAGGCAGCTCTGTGCAAGGGAGGGAAACTCGGCCAGAGTCGGGCATTTTAATAAAGGGCTTGTTTTCATCCGATTCCCATTGTCGTCACTGTTACACATTTGCTCATTTTTACATGTGCAACACATTTAAAATTCATCTTTAATTGTACAGGTATAAAATGGGTTTCTAAATATTTAACTTTTTTTGAATATTATGTTTGAGTTAAAATTCTCGGCATTACAGTGTGAAAAACACAATAGAGGAGAAGGAATAAATAGAAGAAAATGAAGGCACTGCCCTGGTCTTCAAATGACAGATATGCACTCTATTCATCAGTCGATTTTCTTAATACCACAAAAATAACTAATCAAAAAACTGAAGATCTACATCTGCTTTTCTACTTAGGAGACTTTGAAAATCCTCTTTATCTTAAGAAACAATTATGCCATCCTATCCTTTCTATTTTATTGTTACTTATGTAATTACTTTTGTCTCTCTTTTTACCTTGTTTCTAAATGTATAAACCCCAGCCAACCCCAGAATCACATTAAAGTGCAATAGGCTCACCGTTGTAGGCACTGGAACAATCTCAAAGTGGAATGACAAGGGGCTGGAATGATCCTTTTGTCAAGAGGAGTGAGAAGGAACTGGAATGATCTGAAAGTGCAACAACAGGGGACTGGAACAGTGTAAAAAGATACAGCAATTACAATGATCCAACTTAAATGGAGGACACAAATGATCTTAAAGTACAACAACATGGTCCTAAAATGTGATCTCAGTCAACAATAGTGTCATAATAAAATAGTGCACGATAGGAATGACCTCAAAGTGGAATGGCATATTTATAAGGGTGGTGGACCTAGAATAATCTGTGACAATTATTCATAAATGAAAGAATTATGATCATGCTGTACTGGGGAAATACAGAACTATATTTAGAATCTAGCACTGTCTAATATGTGTACAATTCAATGCAATCTAACAATTCAAAGAGTATTGAACTTATCTGTGCAACACATTTTGTAGAACTTGGTGTGTGTGTGTGTGTGTGTGTGTGTGTGTGGTGGTAGGGAAGGGGGCACTACTGATATTTATAGGTAATTATATTGATGATCTCACATTTGCAAAACAGTGCATAGTTGTGACAAGAACCAGAAGGATGCTAGGGTGAACAGGAAAGATATAACCAGCAGAGAAAAGTACATAATGTTTCTTTACAAATCATTAATGACACCCACTAAAATTTTGCATCACATTCTCAAAGGCAAATTTCCTTTAGCATATAGAGTAGAGGCAGTTCAAAGTAGTGCTACCAATATGGCATAGAGCCTGCGCCATAAGCCTGATGAATTAAGACGGATAAACTCACATAGGTAAATTCTAGATGAGAGAAGGAAGAGGGAGGGATACAAC
Organism: Rhinatrema bivittatum; assembly: GCF_901001135.1. Classification (NCBI taxonomy): domain Eukaryota; kingdom Metazoa; phylum Chordata; class Amphibia; order Gymnophiona; family Rhinatrematidae; genus Rhinatrema; species Rhinatrema bivittatum. The sequence continues at coordinate 93,564,611 of NC_042623.1, forward strand.
ACTAAATATTTCTTCACATAAAGAGTGGTAAATGTATGAAACAGCCTCTTACTGAAAGTGGTGAAGGCCAAAAAATTATTAAGATTTAAGAGCGCCTGTGATAGACACATGGAATCCTTAATTGAAGGTAAAGCTGAAGTTCAAGTCTGTGCTTCACAACAAAAAGGGATAATGGAAAGGCTAGATGGGCCATGTGGCCTTTATCTGCTGTCATATTCTATATCCTACGTAAAAACATGTTAAAAAATACTTACTTTCAGAAATATATGATAGTAGTTTTCAGAAGGATATCAATATTTTTAATAAAAATGCAGCAGATACTTTTACTAGGGTACATCAGATATTATTCTTCTATTATATTAATCAAGAGGGAACACATTTTATGAAATGGTTAACTATTTTATTAACCAACTATCATTAAATTCAATTGTTATGTTAAGTGGTACAATTTGCATACCCTGGAGACAAGTGAATGTGTTCACAGTGCCATTTCTTATGGGAGGTATACTACCTATGAAATGAAATAAAATTCATACAGACTATTATATACATTTTAGCAAAAATATCTACACTCAAGTTGCTATTTTATAAGATATTTATATGAATAAATTATCAAAAATTCATATAATTTTACATCTGCTAATTGACTAGCACAAGTGACAATGGACTTGTCTGTTGTCTGCAATTTTTGGGTGGGACAACTGGGTGCACTGATGGGGATTCAGGGTGAAGTGCTAGAAGGTCTAGGTGAGCTGGAGATGGACTGGGAGACCTGATGGAGGTATTGGCAAACTGGTGTTTTCAAGTATGCATACAAGTATATTCAAAACGGTATATATGCATACTTTGAAATATACTTGCCTCTGCGTATAAATCAGGGATTTTATTTCTGCATGTTATATTTTTTGTGTGGAAAATATACAAGCATATGTTCATAAAATAGGTAGAGAAAGTAAGTGGTTTTATTCTATTTGTTGCATTACATTTTTGTTACATATTCAAATATCATATGCCATGAATAACTCCAGCATGTAATCTAATATTTTATATTCATCTATTTTCACAAGCTAACTATGCCTTTCATACACCAAAAGGAGTTACACATTCCAGAGAGGCCACATAAGATCCAATTAATATAATATTTTTAAAAGCCGTATATTGTATATTTCATAAGTAAAATACATTTAAAAAAATAGAATACTTAAATACTTTATTTTGATTGTCAAAATAATTCACTTTATCAAGTGAAAAAAAGTTCTTGTTTTTGATTCATGCCAGGTATCCAAAAGGTTTAGCAGGTTCAGAACTCTGCAACCTGTATTTTGCTAGAGCTGAAGCAGATCTGTTTCAAAGTTGTAAATTTGTAATTTAAACCATGTATAAAATTGGTTCCTCTTATTTAAATTTTTTAAAAATCTTTTTATATCCAGTTCTAGATCTCTCAGATCTAACAAAGCTGTACATAATCTTTAAAAACTACAAACAGCAAGGAACTTGGAGTAAAGCATTTACATGTGTTGCCCCTACGGTTTGGAATTCTATTCCCAAAAAAAATCTGATAGGTGATTACTCAAGGTTCTATTGAATTTTGAAAGCTTATCTACTTTCTTCAGTTGTTAATTAAATTATTTAGATTGGTTTTATGCCTTGCTACTAATATAAAAATATTTTATTGATGCTTGGTCTAAATTACACCTTATACATTTTATAGGAAATGATGAGTTTATTAATGTTGATAAATTTATGGTACTATTTTTGGGGGGGTTTACCCTATGAGTGTGTTTTTTAGAAAAAACTAATCAGTATATTTTAAAAGGGGTTATGCTCAGAAACATATAACGCATGTAGGGGCGGATTTTAAAAGGGTTACGCACATAACCCCGAAAATCCGCTCCTGCGTGCGCCAAGCCTATTTTGCATAGACCCGGCGACACGTGCAAGCCCCGGGATGCACGTATGTCCCGGGCCTTGAAAAAAGGGGCAGGGAGTGGGTGGGGCAGTCCGGGGGTGGGGGCAGGACCGAGGCCTCGGCACAGCGGCCGTACTGGGGGATTGCACGCTGGCACTAGTCCGGCACGCGCAACCTACGCCTGCCTGGAGGCAGGAGCAACTTTGTCAACAAAGGTCAGGGGGGGTTTTAGATAGGGCTGGGGGCAGGTTAGGGAGGGGAAGGGAGGGGAAGGAGGGGCGGAAGGAAAGTTCCCTCCGAGGCCGCTCCGATTTCCGATTTATAACATGCCCGCGCGGCTGCGTCCACATGTTATAAAATCGGGTGTACATTTGTGCGTGCCGGGTAGCATGCACAAATGTACCCCGTGTGCGTAAAATTTAAAATCGGCCCCTAAGTCAACTTGATTAATAGCAGTTAATGGACTTCTCTTCCAGGAACTTATCCAAACCGTTTTTAAACCCAGATACACTAACCGCTCTAACCACATCCTCTAGCAACAAATTCAAGAGCTTAATTGTGAGTTGAGTGAAAAAGAATTTTCTATGATTTGTTTTAAATGTGGTACTTGCTAACTGCATGGAGTGCCCCCTAGTTCTTCTATTATCCAAAAAAGGAATAACCAAGTCAAGCTTACCCATTCTAGACCTCTCATGATTTTATAGACCTCTATCATATCCTCCCTCAGCTGTCTCTTCTCCAAGCTGCACAAAACACATATTCTAGGGATCTCTTCACTGTAACAATATCTACCATGTATCTTAGATTTATACACAGATATTAGGCATTTATGAATACGACGAGAAGTTGATTTGGGAGGCTTGTGAGGAGTCAGTCTTGTTATAAAATGTGAGAGGATGGCTGGTGTTGGTATATGAGAGGCCTATAAGTGTTTCTATGGAGAATACTATGAGGAGAATATGGATATGAACAGACAATTAAGAGCATAATAGAGATCATGTGACGGATGAATAATTGAGCCGGGGTATCTCCCCAGGAACATCAGTATACAGGGATATTGAGAAGTGGATTAGGTAATAACCCCTGAGGAAGCCCCAATGGGCGAAACAAGGCACCTTCTTGGGAAGAGTGTATTAATAGGAAGACATCAGAAAAAGATATTGCAAGTTTTGAATTTTAATGTAAAAGTTTTATGGTGATGTATGCTATGTGAATGTGGTATGTATGGTGAGAATGTGTGTATGTCATTAGGGTAGAGGGGATAGCACAATGTTTAGGATGTTTACTGACATGTCTATAATGATATGTAAGACACACGTGATATTTGTGAATAATATGTAATGTGTGATATTTAATTGGAATTAATAATAAAAAATTGTTTGGAATATTATAATAAAAAACTGTTTGGAATATTATATGTGATATTGTTTGATGCATTTGAAGAGTATATATATAAATTTATGTGTATAAATCTAAGAAACATGGTAGATATTGTTATAGTGAAGAGCTCCCTAGAATATGTGTTTTGTGCAATATTAAGGGGACTCTGTTAGTTTCTCTCAATAGTTTATGCCAGAAAAGGACTTCTCCAAGCTGAACATCCCTAACCACTTTAGCCTTTCCTCATAAGGGAGCTGTTCAATCACCTTTATCATTTTGGTTACCCTTCTCTGTACCTTCTTTGGTGCAAGTATATCTTTTTTGAGATGCGGCAACCAGAATTGTATGGACTCACTATGGAGCAAAACAGAGGCATTATAACACTTTCAATTTTATTCAACATTCCCTTCCTATTAATTCTGAACATTCTGCTTGCTTTTTTGACTGCCACAGCACACTGAGCCGATAATTTCAATGTATTATCTACTATGATGCCTAGATCTTTTTCCTGGGTGTAACTCCTAATATGGAACCTAACATTGAGTAACTACAGCATGGGTAATTTTTTCCCTATATGCATCACCTTGCACTTGTCTACATTAAATTTCGTCTCCCTTTTGGATGCCCAATCTTCCAGTCTCGCAAGGTCATGCTGCGATTTATCGCAATCCGCATGTGATTTAACTACTCTGAATAATTTTGTATCATCTGCAAATTTGATCATCACACTCATCATTTCCCTTTTCAGATCATTTATATATATATTGAAATACACTGGTTCAAGTACAAATCCCTGAGGCACTCCACTGTTTACCTTTTTCCACTGAAAAAATTAACCATTTAATCGTACTCTCTGTTTCTTGTCTTTTAACCAGTTTGTAATCCATGAAAGGACATCGCCTCCTACCCCATGACCTTTAGTTTTCTAGGAAGTCTCATATGAGGAACTTTGTCAAACAGGTTCTGAAAATCCAAATATACTACATCTACTTGTTCACCTTTATCCACATGCTTATTAATTCCTTCAAACAAAAATGAAGATTTGAGAGGCAAGACTTACTTGGGTATATCCAAGCTGGCTGTGTTCCATTAAACCATGTTTTTCTATATGTTCTGTGATTTTGATCTTTAGAATAGTTTCCACTATTTTTCCTGGCACTGAAATCAGGCTAACCAGTCTATAGTTTTTCAGATTGTCCCTGGAGCCCTTTTTAAATATTGGGGTTACATTGGCTACCTCCAGTCTTCAGGTACAATGGATGATTTTAGTGATAGGTTACAAATTTTTACTAAAAGATCTGAAATTTCATTTTTAAGTTCCTTTAGAACCCTGGGGTGCATACCATTCAGTCCAGGTGATTTGCTACTCTTGAGTTTGTCAATCTGGCCTACTACATCTTCCAGGTTAACTGTGATTTGGTTCAATTCATCTGACATCACTCTTGAAAACCATCTCTGGAACTGGTATCTCCCCAACATCCTTATTAGTAAACTCAGAAACAAAGAATTAATTTACTCTTTCCACGATGGCCTTATCTTCCCTAAGAGCCCCTTTAACCCCTTGGTCATCTAACAGTTCAACTGACTCCCTCGCAGCTGTCCTGCTTCAGATATATAAAAAAAGTTTCTATTATGAGATTTTGCTTCTATGGCCAACTTAATGGGGTAGAAGTGAGGCTATTAAACTTGGGAGGTCTGGAAGTCCTATTCATTACTTGGGTAAACTGGGTATGAACTAAAAAAAACTGATAATAGCATTGGTATGTGTGTCTTTTAAAATCACCCCTCTCACATGGTAGAAACGGCATTTGCATGCATGGGCACTCGTCCACTTAAAATTGTGTGCATTCTGGCTATTTTATACCATGCACCCCTATACGCTTGGTTATTATAAAATAGCTGCATCTCGGGGCGTGGGCCGATGAATGTGCGCACATATGCACCTGCACACCTGTTTAAATGTTACTGATCCTGTGTGCATACTTTAAAATATACCTGCCTCTGTGCATATGGGGTAGATTTTAAAAGGTTGTGCACGGGCGCACATGTACACCCGATTTTTTAACTTGCGCGCGCAAGTTATAAAATCAGGGGTCGGCGCACAAGGGGGTGCACAATTGTGCACCTTGCACGTGCTGAGCTGCGCAGCCTTCCCCCATTCCCTTCCCCCTAACCTGACCTTCCCACCCCTTCCCCTAACCTTTATCCCCCAGCTCTACTCTATCCCCTCCCCAAAATTTTCGTTTTACCTTTTGCACCTGCCTCCGGGTAGGCACAAGTTGCGTGCACCGGGCGATTGCCTGCACGCAATCTCTGACACAGCGGCAAATGGCAGCTGTGGCAGGAGCCGCTGACCACGCCCCCACCCCAGACCGCCCATGGCCCACCCCCTCTCCGCCCCTTTTTGCAAGCCCCGGGATGTATGCGTGCCGCCGGGCCTTTTTAAAATCCGGTCTATATTGGGGTTTTTATGTGTACATGTTATTTTTTTTGTAAGTAAAATGTACCTGCATATGTTTATATAATAGGTATAGAAAGTAAGCAGTTTCATTGCATTGCAAATATTTATGCCTAGTGTAGCAATTATATTTTTGCTGTTTGCTTTGTTGATTAAATGTCAGCATTTTACTTATTTAAATCCATTATAACTCTCTTATCTCGACAAAAGTCATTCTAAGTGAGGAGTATAATACATTGTCATATAGATAACCAGTGAATGATATGTTTGGTTTTAGTATGGCATGTTTATTTGGAGTCTGGTTCTAGTCTTGTCATATTTTTATTTTATTTCATGTATACCAAAGTCATTGCACAATCATGCTTATTTATGCCACTGTTTGTGTTTTCAATTATTGAAATTCAATCCAATTCCTGTTTTATATCACTGTGAATCATCTCGGGCACCAGTGTTGGAAAGGCCTAGACAAAATTAAATAAGTAAGTAAAGCTGTTCAGATGGAAAACAAATTAAGAAGTCTGACAGTATCACATCCTCTTTTGGATCAAAAAGTTTATAAAGTTACCAGGCTCTCTTGTAAAACACTGATAGACCCCATTGTCAGAACATTAATTCCAGAATAGCAGAAACTAGGCATATCAAGTGTCAGCAGGAATAAAATTCAGTATAGAATAAATGTTTAAATTCATATAGAGAGTTTTCAGCAGGATTCTACTTAGTTACCTATATATATAGCCTAATTCCTTAGGAAGCAATGGGAAAAATGGAAAAAGTAAATATAAATGTGTACTACAGTAAAAGCTCCATTCTCTGTCATTTTACCATCCACAATGCTATGTTAATGGTATCTTGCTTAGGCAGCACCACTGCTAAGGGGGTAATGACAGGAAGAGAGGGGTTAGATTAGGGAGCTAAGTAGCTTTTCTCTGATCTGCTTTGTGTTCTGTCCCTCTCCTTTTGTTCCCTGTACACTGCTATCTGAAGCAAGAAGCAAAGGACTGTCAGATAACTGGCATATTTCATTAATTGGCATCTCTCATTCCCCATGGATGCCGGATAATAGTTCTTTTATTGTGAGACAAATACAGTATATTCTTAAATTGCAAAAGGTGCAATCAAAAAATGTGGAAGGTAACACATTTGTTTTAGTATGAAAAAAAGGAAGAACTACTGTTCATCATCACCCATGTTGCGCTCGGGGGTGGACCCTTGTCCTGGGGCAGGGATGGAATGGCTCCTGAAAGGGAACAGGAGGTAACTACCCCCAGGGGGTGGAGCACTGGAGGAGACAGAGGCTAGGAAGAGCTTCACCACTGGAAGCCCGAGGTCCCCCCGGGAGGAGCCCGTAGGGACCCGGGCAGCTTGGACTTAGGTGGGCCTCACAGGGTCTCCTGGGAGACCCTGTGAGGCCCACAAACACAGAAGGAGCGCGGTCGGGTTCGAGCTGGAGCAGGGAGAACCAGAACAGAGTTGGTGATGACAAGGCGAGGAACAGAGCCAGAATCTGTTGACGAGGTCAGGCAGGCGAAAGGTCAATGTCCATAAGTCAGTCTGAGGAGTGGTCAACGAAGCAAGGGTCAGATACCGGAGGTCAGACAAAGTCAGAGGCAAGCAGAAGTCTTGAGGCAGGTGGCAGTCAGGCAAGCAGGTCTGGAGCAGGCTGAGGTCTTGAGGCAGGCAGCAGACAGGTGGGTAGATCCGAAGCAGGCTGAGGTCTTGAGGCAGGCGGCAGACAGACAGACAAGTCAGGAACTAGCTGAGGTTGTAGACAGGTGGCAGGCAGGTCAGGAGCAAGCTGAGGTCGTAGACAGGCAGCAGGCAGACAGGCAGGTGAGGAACAAGCTGAGGTCAGTACCAGAAAGTCAGTCCGAAGGTACTACCTGGGTAGACAGACAGTCGAACACAGGAACAGGCAGGACTCAGGAACAAGGATGCAGGAACAAGTCAGGAACGGAACTGGAACAGAACGAGACTAGGAACAAGCAGGAACAAGTGCAGAGACAATCTAGCATACAAGCCAACCTGATTGCCAAGGCAAGGAAGTGGAGACAGGAACTTCCTTATATTGTTAGATCAATCAGGGCGCACCGCAGAACCAAGACCCGCCGAACCTCAGCGTGAGGCCTGGCGCGCAGTGGAAGGCCCGGTGACTGCCGCCTCAGGACACCAGGGCCTAGCTGGGCTAGCAACTACCGCGAGGGAGGTCGTCCTGGGACTCGCTGAGGAACTTCCTTCTCTAGTTAGGTGCATGCAACAACTTCTACCTGTCTGTAGGTAGAAGACTGGACTAAAGGATTGCAATAGCCCACTACCTAATCATTGCTAAGGACTGCTAGAGTCATTTACCAAGAAAAAGCCAGTGAGATACAGGAACAGGCAACGGTTTGGTAATGCCAAATTACTGTGGAAGTTGCATCCACCTAACTAGAGAAGGAAGTTCTATCCCACTGAACTGAAGGTTCATTTGTATATTTGTGTCACTGTTTTCTGCTACCACAAAGCCATTTTATTTTGTCTTGAAAACTGCTGAAATAACTGTTCCAATGAGAATTATATTCAGAGTTCTAGAAATGAGAAATGTGCTGTTTGTGAAAGAAACAATCCTCCTTGAACTACTGTGCTGGTGGAAAGGGAGTGAGAGCAATGCAAGTTATAAAATACAGGGTCGGCACCTGCAAGGCTGCGCAAAATTGGCAGCCTGTCCGTGCCGAGCCGCGCAGCCATCCTCCATTCCCTCCGAGGTTGCTCCAAAATCAGAGCGGTCTCAAAGGGAACTTTCCTTCCGGTCCCCCCCCACCTTCCCCTCAGGGGTGGAAGGGGCAGCTTTTCGGGGGTTACGTGCGTCCCTTTGAATATCTGCCCACCGGAGTGGGAATCCAGGCTACAGGATATTTCCCAGGGGAAGGGAATAAAAACCCAGGTTCAGAAAGGCACGAGGAGGCCCAGAATGGGAGGACAAAGCTCCAGCAACTATACCAGAACCTTGCATGTTTGAATGCCAGACTTTTGATTTAGCACTTTTGAGGTAAGCAGGCTTTTGCTGCCTTTTGTTTATGTAAAGAATAAAAGTGTGTTTTTTTCTATTGAAAGCCAGAGTCCAGAAGATTTTTCTGTCCTCCTGCACCTTTCTTTGAAGCCAAGATCACTTCATATTACCACAGACCCATGGTAATGGAAACAAGGAGTTGAAATCATATAAGTTTAAAACTTGTCAGCAGAAGTGTCAGTCATCAAGGCTTCTATTAATTGAAAATAATGTCTTCTTTCCCAGTTGTGGCTCACTTCAGGAAAGTAGGACAGGAAATGGGGAACATCAGAAGGAGAAGGTCTCCTGCAGACTGTGAGGAGCAGGAATCGAGAGAGAGAGAGTTGAGACTGAAGGCAGGCACCCTGTAGCTTTCTTCAAAAGACTGAATTAAAAGATGGGAAAACTTCAGGAATATTGATTCTGCGGCAGGTGGTCAATTATGTGGAACAAGCTAATTTGTTATGCTTGCAGGCCATGGGAACCCGCGGCTGGCCTCACTCACCCAACGCCTCATCATGGTAGTTGGGCCAGCCTCGGGCATCCTGGTGGCGGTGGGGAGCTGCCGCTGCCAACGCCACCGCCGCTCTTCTTTGTGGCCTCGAACTGCCAGCCCAAAACCATTGACTCCACAGCCCTGAGCCATCAGCCCAATGCCGCTGATTCCTCCTCCTTCACGGCTGGAATGCTACCGACACTGCATTCTTCCTTGCAGCTGGAACACCGCCAAATTCTCCTGTACTTGGCATCTTCCTAGACAGGCGTGCGCGCCTCTCTTCTTTATTTAATGGGCCTGTGGCGGGAAAGTGCCCGCAGCCCTCCCAGTTGACATCACTACCTAGTGACTATATAAGGCTGGTCCCTGCCTTCAGCCAGTGCCTTGGCATTAGGTCTCCTCGCTTCTGAGAAGTCAATTGCCATTCTTGACTTCCTCCCATGTTCCTCGTCTCCATCCTGCATTCAGCGGACTGATCTTGGCTTTGACTTGGACCGGACCTTAATCATGAGCCATGCTGCCTGCCACAACCTTTGCCTGGAACTGGATCACAAGCTATGCCACCTGCCACGACCCTTGCCTGGAACTTGACCAGGAGCTACGCTGCCTGCCTCGACTTGTGCCTGGATCTCAACCTCAAAATTAGCTGCCTGTGCCAGTCTTTGGCATGAGCCTCTGTGACTCTTCTTCCTCCTGGACATCAATTTCTGCAGAGGCCCCACGCAAGTCCAACCGGCCCGGCACCTGAGGGCTCAACCTAAGGGGAACATGGGCTGGTAGTGGTGAAGTTCCAGCAGGGTCTCTGCTCTCCATCAGCCTCGCCTACTGACAGTGGTGACCTGTGGGGCTCCTCCCCACAGGTAGCATCAACTCCCCCTGAGTCCAAGGGTCTACTAGCACAACATAATTATATGGTTTCTCCCACAGCTGCACAATCACAGCACTTAGGGGCACAGGGCATAAATTAGCTGACAAATATACACAAAATTTACACACATTTTTCAAGCTTTTTAAGAGCATAAGTCTACTTTGAAAATTATCTTACCAAATCTAACCGTATACAATTATGCGTGCTAAAATGTACACAAACTTTTCAGGAAAATTTACATGCATGCTTTTTTAAATGCAAACATGTGTGTAAGTGCAAACTCCTCCCTAGCTCTGCCCCCGGGCATACCTCCACTGAGTCTAGGTAAAATTGTGTGCAAATGGATCATATGCATGTAATTTAACCCATATGTTTGGTGGGCAATTTTCAGAAATCTCACTTCTCTATATAAAAGTTTTATTCAATGAAATGCTTTTGAAAATTACTGTCCCTATGCATTAGGGTGATTAGTTGTAGATAGACAGTATGGTGTAAGTGGAATGTTTACGGCAGGATTTCCAAAATCTGTCCTGGGGACCTCATAGTCAGTCGAGTTTTCTATAACGATATGTATGAGGAGTTGAATTACTAACAGGTACATTTTCTGGCTGAATTCAACTGCTCAGACTTTATTTTGAAGGATATTTTTTTATTAATTGCTTTTTATTCTTTTTATTTTTTGAAAAAGGAAGTTTTTGAATTGCTTTTTTATTTCATGGGCATTTTATCTACTTAGATTTAGAAAGAAAGAAAGAAAGAAAGGATAGAAAGGGGTTGCCTTGCTCTACATAAGAACATAAGAAAAGCCCAGCATCTTGTTTCCAAAAGTGGCCAATCTAGGCCATAGGAACCTGACAAGAACCCAAACACCAAGAAGATCCCATGCTACAGATGCAATTAATAGCAGTGGCTATTCCCTAAGTAAACTTGATTAATAGCAGTTAATGGACTTCTCCTCCAAGAACTTATCCAATCCTTTTTTAAACCCAGCTACACTAACTGCACTAACCACATCCCCTGGCAACAAATTCCAGGGTTTAATTGTGCACTGAGTGAAAAAGAACTTTCTCCGATTAATTTTAAACGTGCTACATGCTAACTTCAAGGAGTGCCCCCTAGTCCTTCTGTTATCTGAAAGAGTAAGCAAATGTTGCTTACCTGTAACAGGTGTTCTCACAGGAGAGCAGGATGTTAGTCCTCACATATGGGTGACATCACAGGATGGAGCCCAATCACGGAACACTTTTGTCAAAGTTTCTAGAACTTTGACTGGCCCCTACTGGGCATGCCCAGCATGGCACTAACCCTGCAGCCAGCAGGGGCCCCTCTTCAGTCTTATTTAAAAGCTACAGGTAGTGCCGAAAAATAAAATAATAAAATGAACCCAACACCGCGGGGTGGCGGGCAGGTTTCATGAGGACTAACATCCTGCTGTCCTCTGAGAACACCTGTTACAGGTAAGCAACATTTGCTTTCTCACAGGACAAGCAGGATGGTTGTCCTCACATATGGGTGAGTACTGAGCTGAGGATGTCCGAACATGAACCAAATGTAGCCAATGGCGTGCAACAGAACAACAACTGGGGCGGAATTTGGTAGAGGGCATCCTGAACCCCACCGGGCAGGTAGAAGGGTATTGGTATGTCACGTCGTAAATAGGTTACGCAAGTCAGACTGGCCGAAGTTGGAATCTTGTCTTCGGCTTTGTCTAAGCAATAGTGGGCTGTAAAAGTATGAAGAGAACTCCAAGTGGCAGCCCTGCAAATGTCAGGAAGCGGCACCGATCGTAGGTGTGCTACTGAAGTCACCCTGGCCCTCACAGAGTGTGCTTTAACACGGTCTTGGAGTGGAATGCCCGCTTGCTGATAGCAAAAGGATATGCAGTCCGCTAGCCATGAGGAGAGAGTCTGCTTACCCACAGGCTGCCCCAATTTGTTAGGATGGAAAGACACAAACAACTGAGTGCTCTTCCTGTGGGCAGCTGTATGGTCTAGGGAGAACGCAAGAGCCTGTTTGCAGACAAGGGTATGCAGAGCCTGTTCTCCTGGATTGGAATGGGGCATGGGAAAGAAGGTAGGTAGTATAGTGGATTGATTGAGATGAAACTCTGATACTACCTTAGGTAAGAATTTAGGGTGAGTGCGAAGTACCGCCCGGTCTTGCAGAAGTTTAGTGTAAGGCGGATAGGTAACTAGGGCCTGTAACTCACTAACTCTGCGAGCCGAAGTGATTGCCAAAAGGAAAATCACTTTCCATGTGAGAAAGCGAAGTTCACAGGATGGAGAGGCTCAAATGGTGGTTTCATGAGCCAAGCCAAAACCAGGCTGAGGTCCCAAGAAGGGGCCGGAGGATGCAGTGGAGGCTTGAGGTGAAGCAAGCCTTTCAGAAATCATGTAACAAGGGGTTGTACTGAGATAGGGACATCCCCGATACCTTTATGGAAGGCGGCTACCGCACTGACATGCATTCTAATGGAGGAAGTTTTAAGACCTGACTCTGACAAGTGCCAGAGGTAGTCTAGAAACTTCAGGATTGGACAGGTAAAGGGATCAAGGGCCTGAGAAGAGCACCATGACGTGAACCTCTTCCATTTGTAGGAATACGATTTTCTCGTGGAAGGCTTCCATGAAGCAATCAAGACACGGGAGACTGGATCAGAAAGGTTAAGCGGCTGAAGGATTAACCTTTAAACATCCATACTGTCAGGGACAGGGCCTGAAGATTGGGGTGGCGAAGGCACCCGTCGTTTTGCGTGATTAGAAGCGGGTCTGTTCCCAGAGGAAAGTGCCTGCAAATGGAAAGATCCTGAAGAATTGGAAACCAGACTTGGCGGGGCCAGTGGGGTGCTAACAGGATCATGGTTCCCTTGTCCTGACGTAACTTCACGAGAGTCTTCGAGAGAAGTGGAAGTAGAGGGAATGCATATAAGAGACTGGTTGACCATGAGAGGGCGAACGCGTCTCTTGGTGGATAATGTTGGCTGCGAGTGAGAGAGCAGAAATTGCCTACTTTGCGATTCTGGGGTGACGCAAAAAGGTCTATTTGAGGATAACCCCATTGTTGGAAGATGGAGTTCGCTACTGAGGGGTTTAGAGACCACTCGTGCAGTTGGAAGTTGCGACTCAACTTGTCTGCCAACATGTTGTCCACTCCTGGCAAATAGGAGGCCCTGAGGTACATTGAGTGGGAGAGGGCCTCCGCCCATATCTGTGCAGTTTCCTGACACAGAAGATAGGATCCTGTTCCTCCTTGCTTGTTGATGTACCACATGGCCACCTGGTTGTCCGTCTGGATCAGGATGACATGATTGGACAGGCGATCCTGAAATACTCTGAGAGCGTATCGAATTGCTCGTAACGCCAGGAAATTTATTTGGTGTTTGGCTTCCTCTGGAGACCAGGAACCTTGTGTATGGAGATCGGCCACATGGGCTCCCCACCCGAAGTTGGAAGCATCAGTGGTTAGAGTTATTTGAGGGTTTGGCACCTGAAAGGGCAAGCCCTGTAGAAGATTGATGTGATTCGTCCACCAGGCGAGAGACAGACGAAGTGAGTCAGTGACACAGTCAATGGTCAACAGGGGCTGAAGGGACTGTGTCCATTGTGACCTTAGAGTACACTGTATGATTCTCATGGCCGGCGGGCCATTGGTGCGACCTGAACTGAGGACGCCATGTGTCCTAGAAGGATGAGAAAACGATGAGCAGTTGTCGAGCGTTGAGACTGCAGCTGATGTGCCAGAGACACGAGAGTGAGGGCTCGTTGTCGAGGCAGGAAAGCTTTTGCCTGTAAGGTGTCCAAGTCTGCTCCAATGAACGATAAGGTTTGAGATGGGACTAAGGAGGATTTGTCGTAGTTGACGAGAAATCCTAGTGAAAGTAGAGTGTTTAAGGTGAGATGTAGGGATGACAGAGCAGATTGTTGAGTCGGAGCCCTGATTAATCAGTCATCCAGATAGGGGTAGACGTGAACAGCTTGAGTCCTGAGGAAGGCGACAACCACGACAAGGCATTTTGTAAAGACTCGTGGTGCAGATGCTAGGCTGAATGGAAGCACTCGGTAATGATAGTGCTTGGGGCCTACGAGAAACCTCAGGAATTTGCGATGATTTGGAGTTATTGCAATATGAGTGTATGCGTCCTGGAGGTCGAGAGAGCAGAGCCAGTCTCCTCTTTGAAGAAGAGGAAGCAGGGAGCCTAAGGTTACCATCTTGAACTTTTCTCTCAGAAGGTACTTGTTGAGGGCTCGTAGGTCCAAAATTGGACGGACGCCTCCTGATCTTTTGGGGATTAGAAAGTACCGGGAATAGAACCCGAGGCCTTGCTGAGGCAATGGTACTGGTTCTATTGCTCTGGAATGGAGTAGGAGGGAGGCCTCCTGCTCCAGGAGCAATGAATGGTCAGATGTTTTCCACGTCATTAGAGGTGGGGAATCCAGAGGAATTGAGAGAAAATTGAGATGATAGCCTTGAGCAATTATTGCTAGGACCCAGTGGTCCGAGGTGATTGATTGCCATATGTTGTTGAAACGGCACAAGCGGCCTCCCACTGGAACATTTGGTAATGGAATCTGGCTGCTGTTCTCTATGCGAGAATCAAAAACCATAAGCAGGGCCCAGTTGGGGGGCTGCCCATGGCTTTTGCTTTCGGGTTTGACGAGACTGTGATCTGAGGAATGGTCTCGCAGACCGGCATCTGGCTGCTGGCGGGTAGGACTTCTTTGGTCTATAAAAAGACTTTTTAGAGTCCTTCCGGAAAGGCTGTTTAGAAGGATAATCTGAAGGAATCAGGGAGAGCTGTCTGAGAGTCCTGGTCCTTTAGTTCAGCCACTGTCTTTTGAATCTGTTCGCCAAAGAGATTGTCTCCTATGCAGGGGAGGTCGGACAAACGTTCTTGCACTTCCGGACGAAGGTCTGAAGACTTGAGCCAAGCCCATCGTCTTGCTGAAACAGCGGCTGCAGACACTCTGGTTGCAGTGTCAAAGATATCGTAACATGATCTAATCTCATGTTTACCTACCTCCAGACCCTTATTAAGTAGGGTGTGGAAGTTTTCTGGAAGTGACTGAGGCATGGAGGTTGTCAAGTCTTGTAGTTGCTTAAAAATGACCCTATTATATTGGGTCATATATAGTTGGTAAGCAGCAATTCGGAGGATCAGCATTGATCCTTGAAAGACTCGGCGACCAATGGTATCCAAAAACTTCTGTTCCTTGCCAGGGGGAAAGGAGGTATGAGTTTTCGACCTTTTTGCTTTCTTTTGCGCAGATTCAACCATCACAGACTGCTGATCCAACTGAGGCTTTTGAAAGCCTGGAGCTAACTACCAAATACAGTCAGTTTTCCTGTGGACTGGTGCAATGGAGTCAGGATGTTCCCAGTTCTTTTTGAGAAGGTCAAGAAGAACTTGATGGATGGGGATGGAGGTGATTTCCTTGGGCGCATCCAGGAATTGAAGCAACTCCATCATTTGATGTCTGTCATCCTGTTCCGTCAGTAACTGGAAAGTGACCAATTCAGACATGTCATTCACAAAATTTAAGAAAGAAAGGTCCTCTGGAGGAGAACGCTTTCTACTTTCAGTAGGTGAAGGTGGTGAAGGCAAATCATCGGTGTCTGGTGAAGTATCATCAGTCCAGGTATCATAAGGATCAGCACCTGTCGCTCTAGGAACTGTAGAGGGATGGGGTAGTTGGATATCTGAAGGTCCCGGTTTAGGCTCCGAAGGCATCGGAGGAATAATCGGAGGCACCGATGAAAGTAATGAAGGCCCTGGCGCAGGCATCGATGGCATCGGTGGATGGCTCGATGGCGCCGATGGAGGTATCGGTATCAATCTCGATGGCTGAGGCAGAACTCCTGAAGGAGGGATGCGGAACGGTGTTTCTCCTCTCGATGATAAAGTCAGTGGGGAGGGCACCGGAGTCATCGGTGACCCTGGGTCCACAGATGGAAAAGCGGCAATTAGCGCTTCCATCCTCGATAGCAGCGGTGCCAATGCTGCTGGAATCAGGTTGGTGCTCGGTTCCACTATCGGTACTGATATCGGTGCCAGGGGAACCTAGAGTCGATGCATCGCCTTGTCGATGGCCTTCTGAACCATCCGGTCCAGTTCTTCTCGGAGACCTGGAGCAAGCAGCCCCGGCTCCGGAACAGAAGAAAGAGGCAGAGGCATAGCCGGAGGGACCACCGTTATAGGTGGAGTCGCGGCTCCTGACGCCCTGTCGGGTGAGGATTGCCTCGGTGACCCAGTCGCTGAAAAGGTCAGTGCTTTTTCTGGAAGGGGTTTCTTTGGCAGCGGCTCGGATGATGGCGAGGTCGATGGTTTCGATGCCTCGATGGTCCGAGACTTTCGGTGCCGCAGGCGATGTTTCTCCTTACAATCCCCTTGGTCCTGAGGGGGAGAAGAGGGTGTCGAAGGCCAGGAAGCGATCGACGCCGGGAGGTCACCAGTCGGTGGTTGATGCTGACACGACATTGACGGTGCCGGTTCAGATAACGTCAATGCGATGGACGGAGTCGGGGTTTGAGCACGGAAGAGAAGACCCATCTTCTCCATTCTGGCCTTGCGATCTTTTGGTATCATTAGGGCACATTTGGTGCAGGTCAAGACATCGTGCTCTCGTCCAAGACACATTACACAGACTTTATGCGGGTCTCTAATGGACACGGTATGAGTACAGTCCGGACACCGACGGAATCTCGACGCCATGGCCATAGAAAAATAGAGCCATGGTACGATCGACGGCCAGTAGGCCACGAGGGCCAAACTCGACAGTAATCGACGGAAAACGGGTAAAAACTTACCGGAGTACCACAGACGGAAAAAAGTTAACAGAGGGACCCCTGAGGGGCAATTTAACTTTAAATAATTCCGTGAGGAAAATTCTTGTCAGGAATCCTTGTAGAGCTCCTTAACCGTGTGGCTACTGCTGTGCGGAAAAAAGAAGACTGAAGAGGGATTCCTGCTGGCTGCAGGGTTAGTGCCATGCTGGACATGCCCAGTAGGGGCCAGTCAAAGTTCTAGAAACTTTGACAAAAGTATTCCGTGATTAGGCTCCAACCTGTGATGTCACCCATATGTGAGGACTACCATCTTGCTTGTCCTGTGAGAAAATAACCGATTCACATCTACCCTTTCTAGACCTCTCATGATTTTAAAGACCTCTATCATATCCTACCTCAGCCATCTCTTCTCAAAGTTGGACAGCTCTTATCTCTTTAGTCTTTCCGCATAGGGGAGCAGTTCTATCTACTTTGTCATTTTGGTTGCACTTCTCTGTACCTTCTCCACCACAACTATATCTTTCTTGAGACGTCGCAACCGAATTGTACACAGTACTCAAGGTGCGGTCTCACCATGGAGCGATACAAAGACATTATGACATCCTCCATTTTATTCACCATTCCCTTCCTAATAATTCCTAACATTCTGTTTGCTTTTTTGACTGCCACAGCACCTAAGCCGATAATTTCAAAGTATTACCCACTATGGCGCCTAGATCTCTTTCCTGGGCGGTAGCTCCTAATATGGAACCTAACATCGTGGAACTACAGCATGGGTTATTTTTCCCTAGATTCATCACCTTGTACTTATCCACATTAAAATTCATCTGCCATTTGGATGCCCAATTTTCCAGCCTCACAAGGTCCTCC
This sequence comes from Rhinatrema bivittatum, assembly GCF_901001135.1. Taxonomy (NCBI): domain Eukaryota; kingdom Metazoa; phylum Chordata; class Amphibia; order Gymnophiona; family Rhinatrematidae; genus Rhinatrema; species Rhinatrema bivittatum. Next base: position 93,582,400 of record NC_042623.1, read on the forward strand.
TGCAATTTATTACAATCTGCTTGTGATTTAACTACTCTGAATAATTTTGTATCATCTGCAAATGTGATTATTTCACTCGTATTTCTTTCCAAATCATTTATAAATATATTGAAAAGTAGGGATGTGAATCGTGTTCCATATCGTCTTAATGATATAAATCGTGTGGCAGGGCAAGAAAATCGTGTTAGGCACGATTTTTTAGTTAAAAAATCGTTAAAAATCGTTTTTTCCGATTAGTGCGCACTAACGGGAGTTAGTGTGCACTAACTGAAAATGATACAATTTGACACTTTTCAGGTCAGTTAAGGTCAGTTTAGGAATGAATATGTATTCCTATTGGCTGCCCTCTTATTTATTCATGTTACCAAGGTTCCCACTGACAGTATATGGGGGATGGGAAATGGAAACAGTTGGTAGCTTGACAAAACAAGTAATGTGATCAGTCAATGTGACTAGAACTTGTGCCCTAACCCTGATACCAGGGGTATTGTGATCTTCCTGCAAACAGTGCCCTATCCCTATTAATACCAGGAGTGTTGTGATCTTCCTGCACACAGTTCCCTAACCCTGGCACCAGGGGTGTTGTGATCTTCCTGCACACAGTGCCCTATCCCTATTAATACCAGGAGTGTTGTGATCTTCCTGCACACAGTGCCCTAACCCTGGCACCAGGGGTGTTGTGATCTTCCTGCACACAGTGCCCTATCCCTATTAATACCAGGAGTGTTGTGATCTTCCTGCACACAGTGCCCTAACCCTGACACCAGGGGTGTTGTGATCTTCCTGCACACAGTGCCCTATCCCTATTAATACCAGGAGTGTTGTGATCTTCCTGCACACATTGCCCTAACCCTGGCACCAGGGGTGTTGTGATCTTCCTGCACACAGTGCCCTATCCCTATTAATACCAGGAGTGTTGTGATCTTCCTGCACACAGTGCCCTATCCCTATTAATACCAGGAGTGTTGTGATCTTCTTGCACACAGTGCCCTAACCCTGGCACCAGGGGCGTTGTGATCTTCATGTACACAGTGCCCTATCCCTATTAATACCAGGAGTGTTGTGATCTTCCTGCACACAGTGCCCTAACCCTGGCACCAGGGGTGTTGTGATCTTCCTGCACACAGTGCCCTATCCCTATTAATACCAGGAGTGTTGTGATCTTCCTGCACACAGTGCCCTAACCCTGACACCAGGGGTGTTGTGATCTTCCTGCACACAGTGCCCTATCCCTATTAATACCAGGAGTGTTGTGATCTTCTTGCACACAGTGCCATAACCCTGGCACCAGGGGTGTTGTGATCTTCATGTACACAGTGCCCTATCCCTATTAATACCAGGAGTGTTGTGATCTTCCTGCACACAGTGCCCTATCCCTAATACCAGGGGTGTTGTGATCTTCCTGCACACAGTGCCCTATTCCTGATACCGGGGGTGTTGTGATCTTCCTGCACACAGTGCCCTATTCCTGATACCGGGGGTGTTGTGATCTTCTTGCACACATCCCGGTATCAGGGATAGGGCACTGCATGCAGGAAGATCACAACACCCCTGGTATTAGGGATAGGGCACTGCGTGCAGGAAGATCACAACACTCCTGGTATTAATAGGGATAGGGCACTGCATGCAGGAAGATCACAACACCCCTGGTATCAGGGATAGGGCACTGTGTGCAGGAAGATCACAATACCCCGGAGGAGTGAGGGTCAGGCAGCTCCCCCCTGTCTGTGAAGCCAGCCTCTCACTAGTAATGCAGGGAGGGAGCTGTCTCAGACTTCACCATCCCCCCCCCCCCCCCCCTCACCCACACACCATTCACTAGCTGGGACATGGGGGAAGTCAGGAGTGAGGGTCAGGCAGCTCCCCCCTGTCTATGAAGCCAGCCTCTCACTAGTAATGCAGGGAGGGAGCTGTCTCAGACTTCACCATCCTCCCCCCCCCCCCTCACCCACACACCATTCACTAGCTGGGACATGGGGGAAGTCAGGAGTGAGGGTCAGGCAGCTCCCCCCTGTCTGTGAAGCCAGCCTCTCACTAGTAATGCAGGGAGGGAGCTGTCTCAGACTTCACCATCCTCCCCCCCCTCACCCACACACCATTCACTGGCTGGGACATGGGGGAAGTCAGGAGTGAGGGTCAGGCAGCTCCCCCCTGTCTGTGAAGCCAGCCTCTCACTAGTAATGCAGGGAGGGAGCTGTCTCAGACTGGTATCAGGTATAGGGCACTGAGTGCAGGAAGATCACAACACCCCTGGTATCAGGAATAGGGCACAGGTTCTAGTCATATTGACTGATCACATTACTTGTTTTGTCAAGTACCAACAGTTTCCATTTCCCATCCCCCCAACCATCACCTCAGTTGGAACCTTGGTAACATCAATAGATAAGAGGGCAGTCAGCCAATAGGAATATATATTCATTCCTAACTGACTTTTACTGACCTGGAAAGTGTCAATAATTTGTATCATTTTCTGTTAGTGTTCCTGAGTTTCCATTTCCATTTCCCATCCCCCAACCATCACCTCAGTGGGAACCTGGTTAACATCAATAGATAAGAGGGCAGCCAGCCAATAGGAACACATATTCATTCCTAACTGACCTTTACTGACCTGGAAAGTGTCAATTTGTATCATTTTCAGTTTGTGCGCACTAACTCGAGTTAGTGCGCACTAACTGGGAGTTAGTGCGCACTAACTGGGAGTTAGTGCGCACTAACACGATTTAACGATTTTTAACGATAAATCGTTAGAATTTCTATTGTATTGTGTTCTATAACGATTTAAGACGATATTAAAATTATCGGACGATAATTTTAATCGTTAAAAAACGATTCACATCCCTATTGAAAAGCACGGGTCTTATACAGATCCTTGAGGCCCTCCACTGTATACCTTATCCACTGAGAATATTGTCCATTTAATCCTACTCTCTGATTTCTGTCTATTAACCAATTTGTAATCCACGAAAGGAGATTGCCACCTATCCCATGACTTTTTACTTTTCTTAGAATACTGTCATGAGGAACTTTGTCAAATGCCTTCTGAAAATCCAAATATACTACATCCACTGGTTGTTGTGTCCGTCGGTTCCCGACGCCCTCTCTCCGCCCTCCTTATCTCTTTGGTGCCTCCCTCTTCATCCGCGGGAGGATTGGCTGCCATGGCGTTGTTCTGCCGAAGTCCTCCTGCGTCCCCAGACTGGCTAGACGCTGCAAACCACAATGTACCTGGAGGCCTAGGGACACGTGTGCAGCGCGGCCCCGACTGAAGTACCGGCGATGGTGTGAACCTCGGGGGCATCCCCTGAAGATGACGTCACCCTTGACGGATATATAAGGTCTTAGAATTTGCTAACACATCGAGTTAGCAAGGGTTACTCTACCTAAGCTACTCTGCCTCCTCGGACTTACTAGGGGTACCCGCTCCTTGGGGGCCTCGCTCTCCTTTGTTTTTCAGGTGACAGTCTGGAACCGGTACTCGCTCCTCGAGGGCCCTCGTTCCCAGACTTTCTTGGTACTCTCTTCTGCCTGCAAGTCATCTCTACCAATTACATCAGTGAGTTACCATCGCTCTCTCAGAGCTTTCCCTGGAACCAGGTACTCGCTCCTCGAGGGTCTATACATTCCAACTCCTGGGCTTCTATGAGACATTGTGTGAGTGTTACCATCTGGTTCAGACATGAACTCTGTATACAGTGCCTACTCACTATATTTCAGTTTCTCTACAGCTCAGCCTCCAGGGATCACTGTTCCAGTATTTGAGGGACTACAGCCCAGCCGGGCATTCCAGCTCACTACTGCCACCTCTGGTGGTTCAGTATACTGTCTAATAAAAGAACTAGTGTGTGTCTGTCTCCATACTCTGAGCCTGACCGGTGGTCCCTCTCGGGATCATGGGGGCATGGTCATCTGCCACCGGTCCAAGGATTCACCCACTACTCTCCTAAATAACAACAGATTGCTAATCCTAAGCAGACTGTTAACTACCACGAACTGAACACCAGTTCACCTATATCTACAAGTTTATTAACCCCTTCAAAAAAGTGAAGCAGATTTGTAAGGCAAGACTTGCCTTTAGTAAAGCCATGCTGACTTTGTTCCATTAAACCATGTCTTTCTATATGTTGTGCTTTTTGTTATGCTCAGGCTTGTGAACCCTTGGGCCGAAGGGAGGATGGTATACCATAGGAGAACGATCAGAGCAGAAGATGCGACCAGCTGACCCTCGGCACTGGAGACTGAGGCGACTGTGGAAGCAGATGAAGAGTCGTGATGTCAAGGAGAAGAATGGATCCTTCGCCACTGGAAGTCCGTGGTTCCCCCAGGAGGAGCCCGTAGGGACCCGGACCGCTGGGACTTATGTGGACCTTTGAGAGGTCAAGGAACAGACGCACAGTGCAAGGGCTGTCTGGAGCTTCACCCCTGGAAGCCTGCGGTCCCCCCGGGAGGAGCCCGTAGGGACCCGGGCTGCTGGGACTTAGGTGGGCCCTTGGAGATGATGGTCCAGAAGAAGTCCGAGATCAAGTGCCAGAGGGTCGTCGCTTACCAGTCCGAGGTATTATACCAAGGGATCGCCGCTTGCCAGTCCGAAGTCACACACCAGGAATCACCGCTAGTCAATCCGAAGTCAGGAACCAGGAACACCAAGACAAGAAAGGAACAAGGATCCGAAGTAGAAGGACTCACCGAAGCAAGCAGACCTGACTACGTGGGACGTTGCCAAATCAAGGAATGAGCAGAGGAAGCCTCCTTTTATACTTCCTCGCTCTGGCTCATAGGGATCAGCTGTGGGTAGTTAAAGGGATCAGGTCCCTTTAAATCTAATGAGGAAGCACGGCCTCGCGCCTAAAGATGGTGGTGGCCATCTTGGATTTCCTCCACGGAGGAAACGCTGCCAGATGCCGCGAGGGAGGAGCAGGGACGGCTCCTCACCCGGCGACCATCTCTGGGACCTGTGCCAGAGCGATGGGCACCCGATCAGGGACTTCCCCCGGAGCTCCCACGGCGGGTCGCCGTCGCGGGCAAGGTAGGGGGACGCTTTTGTGGCCTTCCACGGCCGCGGAATACAACACTTTTGATATTTAGAACACTTTCCACTATTTTTCCTGTTACTGAAGTCAGGCTAACTGGTCTGTAATTTCCCAGATCGCTTCTGAAGCCCTTTTTAAATATTGGGGTTACATTAGCCACCTTCCAGTCTTCAGGTACAATGGATGATTTTAATGATAGGTTACAAATTTTTACTAATAGATCTTAAATTTCATTTTTTAGTTCCTTCAGAACCTGGAGTGTATACCATTCAGTCCAGGTGATTTACTACGCTTCAGTTTGTCAGTCAGGCCTATCACATCTTCTAGGTTCACAGTGATTTGCTTCAGTTCATCTGAATCATTACCCATGAAAACCTTCTCCCCAACATCCTCTTCAGTAAACACTGAAGCAAAGAATATTTAATCTTTCTTCAATGGCTTATCTTCTCTAAGTGCCCCTTTAACTCCTTGATCACTTAACAGTCCAACTGACTCCCTTGCAGGCTTTCTGCTTCAGCTATATTTTAAAAAGTTTTTACTGTGAGTTTTTGCCTCTACAGCCAACTTTTCAAATTCTCTCTTAGCCTGTCTTATCAATTTCTTAATTTTAACTTGCCAGCGCTTATGCTTTATCCTATTTTCTTCTGTTGAATCCTTCTTCCAATTTTTGAATGATGATCTTTAGGCTAAATTAGCTTCTTTCACCTCACCCTTTAACCATGCTGGTAATCGTTTTACTTTCCTTCCACTTTTCTTAATGTGTGGAATACATCTGGACTGTGCTTCTAGGATGGTATTTTTTAACAACCTTTGTAGCTGCTCTTTTCAGTTTTTTCTATTTTTCTCATTTTATCAGTTTCCCTTTTGAAAGTGTAGCACTTAGAGCTGTAGAATTACTTACTGTCCCCCTTGCTGTCCTTAATTCAAATTTGATTACATAATTATCACTATTGCTTTTGGATTTAGTAGTTCAAAGTGAAAGTTTTTTCTTTGAAGCTTGGGAGATGAAAGGAACTCATTACTTGTGTTAATAGTATCAAGGCCTGAGTTCTCTATATAGGACAGCACAGTTAAGAAAAAATCTGCCATTCTTGGAGGAGGTAAACTTCAAGCAGATAGTTTTTCTGGCTGAATTAAACTACTGAGACCTTATTTTGAAAGGGAATATTTTTACTAATTGTATTTTGTTCTTTTTATTTTTTTGAAAAAGGATTTTTTTTCCATTGCTTTTTTGTTCCTTGGGCATTTTTTCTACTTAGCTTTAGAAAGAAAGAGTAGAAAGGAAGGGGTTGCCTTCACACCACCCACCTCTACCTTCAATTCTAACTTTATAAACTAACCTACTAATTAGGAGTTTTGACTACACAGAACACCCTGACATTCAGGCCGATACAGAGAAACGTGCGGGAGAACTGGCGAGCGCCCAGGCCACTCTCCTGGGTTTGCGATTCAGGAGGGTGGCCTATGCAAATTAAAGCCCGCGGTAAAAGGAGACGTTAGGGACACTAGCGCATCCCTAGCGCATCCTTTTTTGACAGGAGCGGCGGCTGGCAGCAGGTTTGACAGTCGACGTTCAATTTTTCCGGCGTCGGTTCTCAAACCCGCTGACAGCCACGGGTTCAGAAAATGGACGCCAGCATAATTGAGAGTCCGTCTTCCGACCCACGGGCTGCAGGCCGATTTTTAATTTTTTTTTTTTAATTTTTACTTTTTTTTTTTTACTTTTGGGGCCTCCAACTTAATATCGCTATGATATTAAGTCGGAGGGTGTACAGCAAAGCAGTTTTTCCTGCTTTTCTGTACGCTTCCCCTGTGTCGGCCGAAATTAACGCCAGTCTTTGGCAGGCGTTAATTTCTGAAAGTAAAATGTACGGCTTGGCCGCACATTTTACTTTCTGTATCTCGCGGGAATAACTAATAGGGCCATCAACACGCATTTGCATGTTGCGGGCGCTATTAGTTTCGGGGAGATTGGACATGCGTTTTCGATGTGCTATTACCCCTTACTGTATAAGGGGTAAAGCTACTGTATAAAGGGTAAAGCTCCACCGGAGCGCACTGTACTGTATTGGCCTGATTGGTTGGCAGAGTATGTCCATATGAATCTAGCACATAGCTCAAGATAACAGCTCTCCCTTGAAATTTTGAAGTTTCAAATGGAACGGAACGGATACATAGCATAAGACAATGCAAGTTGGTAATTTAGCAGTTAATGATTGTATTACTGTTTTATTATTTATCTATGATTTTTTGATCTGATTGTTTTAATTTTGTGTAAATTGCTTTGGAAAATTTGATTTGGAAAGTGATTAATAATTTCACATAAATAAATAATTAAACAGAATTGCAAGTAAATAATTTTGATAAATTTATTTATCTGTGGACTCAAAACATATGTATCTGGGCACATGCAAATTTACTACAGTATTTTATATATGAGTGCATATGCATGCAAACATGCATTATATGTAAAAACTGCATCCTGTGCAATTTCAGACTTAACCAGATAAGTAGCAGAACCTATCTGGACAAGTTAGTTAGGGGAAGGGGAAGGGAGGTTAGGCTAGGGTTAGGAAAGTTCCCTCCCAGTCCACTCCCTGCCCTCCCCCTAGCCCTATCCTAACTACCCCAAATTTTGTTATTTTACCTTTTCTCCTGTGTCAGAGCAGAAGCAAGTTGCATGTGCCGGCAGGGTGCCATCGCGCCATCCACCAGCACAGCAGCAAATGACCATTGTGCCGGGTGCCTCTAGCCCACCTCACTCCACCCCATCCCCAGACCGCCCCTTTTTCAAGCCCCAGGACTTAAACTTATCCCAGGGTTTACGTGCATGGCCGGGCCATTTGAAAATTGGCCCGGCATGCATAATGTCCGGGATTTACACACGCCGAGGTTTGAAAATCTACCCCTAAGGCTTTTCTCCCATTTTGTGTCTATGGGAAAAAACCTTAGAGGTACTTTTGTTCGTGCATCTGGCACAAACAAAAGTACGCCGGATTTTATAAGATACGCACGTCGCCGAGCGTATCTTATAAAATCCGGGGTCGGTGCGCGCAAGGCTGTACAAAATCAGCAGCCTGTGCGTGCCGAGCCGTGCAGCCTGCCTCCGTTCCCTCCGAGGCCGCTCCGAAATCGGAGAGGCCTCGGAGGGAACTTTCCTTCTGTGTCCCCCCACCTTCCCCTCCCTTTCCCTATCTAACCCACCCCCAGCCCTACCTAAATCCCCCCCTACCTTTGTTGTGCAAGTTACGCCTGCTTGAGGCAGGCGTAACTTGCGTGCGCCACCTCGGCATCCCCCGGCACAGGCCACAGTGCCGGGGGACTCGGGACCACCCTCCTGGCCCGCCCCCGAACTGTCGCCACGCCCCCGGACCCGACCCGGACCACCTCCTGACCCCAGACATGCCCCTGGCCTCACTCCCGGCCTGCTGACACGCCCCCGGACATGCCCATCCTGCCCCTTTTACGAAGCCCCGGGACTTACGCGCGTCCCGGGGCTTTGCGTGCGCCGGCGGCAGTGCTTTTAAAATCCACCCCATAGTGAATCAGGTACTAAGTAAGTCTAAAAAAGGTCACTTAGCTAGCTAGATCTGATAGCCAGATAAGTCTAAAAAGCACTACATAATTGGCTAAATCAGATACCAGGATAAGAAGTACTTTTAGACTTATCCGGCTGTCTGACTTAACCAAATAAGTAGCGTTTTTAGAATTATCCATCTAAGTAGCTCTTTTTTAGATTTATCCGGCAATCTTAAATAGCCAGATAAGTCTGAAAAGTGCTATTTAGATGAACAAGTAGCACTTTTCAGACTTATCTGGATAAGTAGCACCTGCTGTTACTTAGCTGGATAAATTGGAATCTTGTCCCGATAAGTGCTGCTATTTATTCGAACAAATTCAAATTTGTTAGTTTAAGTAGCAACAAAGGCACTACTTAGCCAATTACATTGCAATTTAACCATGTATTGTAATTTCAAATTTTAAAGGGTTATGCACGTAGATTTTACATGTTTATTTAGATGCAGTCACCCCTTGTAAGTTGGCTTTTACACACATAAGTCAGGGGATTTTCTAACATGCACACGGCAATGAACTAACCAGTTTTATCAATTAGTCTACCAGTTCACCCAGTCCATTTTCAGCTCATGAAGATCCTTCTGGCTCTTCAGCCTGAATTCCACCCATTTCACCCAGACCCCTCACCCAGTCATTTTTCACTTTTAAGATGTTTACAATCCCTCACTCCATATATTAAGGAGTAAATATACGTAAGATGCCAAATTAGCATGTGTAAGTTGCTTATAAAATAGCAATTTACTCACGTAAATATTGGCCCCTCCCCAGAATACTGCCTGACTAGCCCCTATTTTACATATGCAAATGTACTTGCGGACCCGGATTTATGCATGTATGTCAAAGTTTCTAAAATAGCTAATACTCACGTATATGCTATTTTATATGAATAAGTATTATTTTTATGTGTGAAACTTTTGAAAATTCACCTTATAGTATATACTTCAGATTATTAATCTTCAGGATAAATTACTAGTCATCAGTTGGAGAAAAGTACTGCTTGGTACCAGAAAGAGGAGAGAAAGCAAGTAAACTAATTTTTGTGATTTCTGCAAATAGAACAATTTAAGCAAATTTCTTGTGAGCTGATTGGTAGCATTTGTAAATGGATTACAGTGGGCTCTAGTAGGACAAAATCTGTGACAGATACCCACTCTATCAACTGAAACTGGTACAAAATACCTTTTCTGTATTGCAAAATAAAGATGCTCTAGCAATAGAAATAAAAGTGGGTGGAGAAATTCTCAAAAGAGGGTGGAGAAATTAATAAAAATCCACGCAATAGACCACTTTTATACAAAAGGGCAGAATAGGTGTCCAGGAAGAGCAGCAAGTGGAGTGACAGTTGGAAAGTTATGAGCACAAATGCTCGTAGTCTGGGCAATAAAATTCCAGATCTATACATCCTAATCGCAAAGGCGGACTTGGATATTGGTGCTATTACAGAAACATGGTTCAATGAGTTTCATGAATGGGATATGGCCATCTGGGCTATAACTTGTTGAGAAAGGATAGAGAAGAAAGAAATGGGAGAGGAGTAGCTCTTACATCAAAAACAATATCCAAGCAACTGAAATGCAGGAGGCATGGGGTATGAAGAAGTGCTGTGGCCTGTCTTAAAAAAAGAGATTTTAATCTGCTGGATGTGGATTGGAGTATCCCTGCTGCAGAATCTGCGAGAAGTGAAAAGATGGTGGATGACATTCAAAGGGCTTTCCTCATCAAATGGAGATGGAAACCAATAGGGGTGGAGCGATACTGGATATGGTAATCACAAATGACACAATATCTCAAATGTCTGAGTATGTGCCCATCTGAGCATCAGTGATCAACAGACAAAATGGTCTGATATAAGGGCCAAGAGGGAGGGAAGTCACATGAAGATCACAGTCTGGGATTTCAAAAACAAAGACTTTGTTAAAATGGCGATGTAACTCAAGGAGTTGCTAAAAGGCTGGGAGGAGATTAATGAAGTGGAACAATGGTGGCCCACACTAAAATGAGCTATAACAAAAGCAACAAAGCTTTATGCAGAAAAAGGAAATAAAAGTAAGAGAAAAAGGAAACTGTGGGATAGCCAAGTAACTTTCAGGCTGGAGTCACACTTTACACGGGACTCCAGCCTTTCTTCTTAAAAATTATAGCTTTATTAAACACAATCAACATTCAAACAGGTAGACTGCTTACCTTCCAGCAGTGTACTTACAATAATAGCTTCTACCAGAGAGGGTTCAGGAGCTGGCTTCTCCTGGAGACACAGGGCCCTCTGACTTTAGCTGGGCTCCACCTCTAATTCTGCCCAGCAGGTTCCCACCCTCAGAGCTCTCTCTCTCTCTCTGTGGGATTTAAAATGGACCAGGCTATATGCCTGGCCCCAAACAGATTAAGGAGGGGGTAATAGGGCCACTCCTTTTCAAAACAGATATGGTTCTCCAAGGTGGTGGCTGAGAAAATAAAGGAAAAAAGATTAGCATTGAAAAAGTACAAATTAACTCAAAAAGAATAGCTGGTGAAGTTGAAGGAAATGAGGAAAGAAATCAGGATTGCGAAAATTCAAGTGGGAGGAAAGATTGCCATAGAAATAAAGCGTGGTGACAAAACATTTTTCAAAATTATTAGAGAATTGAGGAAGAACAGAGGTGGCATAGTAAGACTGAAAGGCAAGGAGCAACATGTGGACAAAGAAGAAGAAATAGCAGAAATATTAAACAAATACTTCAGTTCGGTTTTCACTAAGGAAGACATTAGAGAAGGACCACTGCTGGCTAGTAAGAGTATGGATGTCAGTGGGGGAGATATATCTCCATTTACAGAAGACCTGGACAAAGCCATGGGGCCAGATGAGATACATCCAAGGATATTTAGGGAGTTCCAAGAACTGCTGGCAGGTCCTCTGAAGGAACTGTTCAATAGTTACCTGGAGACAGGAGTAGTGCCGCAGGACTGGAGAAGGACAGTCGTGGTCCTGCTTCACAAAAGTAGTAGCAGGGTGCAAGCTGGAAACTACAGGCTGTTTAGCCTTACCTTGGTGGTGGGAAAATTAATGGAGAGACTGCTAAAGGAAAGGATAATGACCAATCTGCAATCCAATGAGTTACAGGATCCGAGACAACATGGCTTTACCAGAGGAAGGTCCTGTTAAATGAATCTGATTGATTTTTTTGATTGGTTGACTAGAGAATAGGAACAAGGAAGAGTGCTAGATGTGGTTTGCTTGGATTTCAGCAAGGCTTTAATACAGTCCTGCAGAGGAGGCTCATAAAGAAAATGAGAAGCCTTGGAGAGGCTACCAAGGAATGGATCACAAATTAGATGACTGATAGATGTCAGCGAGTAGTAGTAAATGGAAACTCCATGGTGCATCTTAATCTTGAGTATTGTGTGCAGTTCTGATCACCACATCTTATAAAATATTAGCAGCATTAGAAAAGGTATAGAGAAGGGCAGCCAGTTAGGAGTTGATTAAAACTATTTTATTTAATCAAGCTATGAAATTATTTAGATGTAAAAGCGTAGGTAATATAGCAACAGTAGTTAGTTAACTAGCAGTTAGCTAATTATAGTTAACTATAATTAATAAATAAAAATAAAAGGTAATCCTGTGGTTGCAGTAAATATTCTATCATGAATAAGTGAGGTGATAAGTAACTATTTTTAATTATTCTTAACATTTTGGATTTTTGTCTGATGTTTTTTAGTGTGTTGTTTTTTGTTATGTTGTCTTTTTTATTATGAAATTTTTATTGTCAAGCACAGGAAAATTTTGATAAGTGGTATATAAATATTTTAAATAAATAAATAAATAACTAAAATGAAAAAGGAGATAGAGCGATTACCCAATGAGGAAAGACTACACAGGTTAGGATTATTTGGCTTGGAGACAAGATGCCTGAGAGGACATATGATAGAGGTTTATCAAATTATGAGAGGAATTGTACGTTAATCTGTTGTTTATTCTTTCAAAAAGTATGAAGACTAGGGTACACAAAATGAAGTTACTAGGTGAAGCATTTAAAACCAAAAAGAGAAAATACTTTTTTAATCAATGCATAATTAAGCTCTGGAATTTGTGCCAGAAGACGTGGTGAAAGGTATTAGTGTAGCTGCATTTATAAAATGGTTTGGACAATTTCCTGCAGGAAAAGTCCATAAACTATTATTAAGGTGGAGTTGCAGAAATCCACTGCTTATCCTTGCAATCATGCCAGGAACTTGTAACCTGGATTGGCCACTGTTGAATACAGGATACTGGTGTTGATGGACCTTTGGTCTGATCCAGTATGGCAAGTCTTATGTTTTTATCAAACTATGCTGAATAAAGAAGAGTGATAAGTGGAGTACCTCAATAATCAGTTCTGGGATACCCTAGAACAGAGAATAAACAGGAGAGATATGATAGGGAACTTCAACTACTTGAAATAAATTAATAATACACAAAATCAAATATTTTCTAATGGAAATGAAGCTTTACAACTAGGGGTCATGACATGAAAATGTAAGGGAGAAGATCCAGAAACAATGTCAGGAAATATTTCTTCATGGAAAGGATGGTGGATGCATGGCATGCCCTCCCAGAAGAGGTGGTGAAGATGAGAATGGTAATGGAATTCAAAAGGACATGGGAAAAACAAAGAGGATCCTTGCTGGCTAGAAAATGGAAATGAAAAAATGGGGTAACTTTTCTATTACACCTAAAGTTTGCATTGCTGCTTGGGGGTAGCCTGAAAGGAGCAGCAGCTTCTGTATACAGGCTGGAGGATAATCCTGCACAGTGGCAGCTTCTACTACCCTTAACGAAGGCTTGTGGATAGCCTGCATGAAGCAGTAGCTGCTACTTCCATAATAATTAAAAAAAAAACCTCATTGGGTAGACTGAATGGACCTTTTCGGTTTTTATCTGCTGTCACTTACTATGTTACTATCATATTAGATCATGTGTAACCACATTTGTAGTTGTTCTGGTTTACTTTTACTCTCAGCAACAAGAAGCTACAAGGTAACAACCCAAAACTACATACCTCATAGATTTATAAATATATTTTATAGGGATATGTGTTTGTGAGTTCATTCGTTTTGGCAGTATGCACGTACCTTCTGGATTTCTAATCCACACATAAAACATAGTACACATGAATTTTCCATAATGGATTATGCGCGTACTATCTGTTTTACACGTATATTGTCAGTCTGCGAGGTACACACATACCACTGAAACAAATGAAATGAATGACCTAATGAATGCACATCCCTAATATTTTGTCATCTGAAAGAATAAGATAACACAATTCCAAGAATCAAGTAATCAAGAGAATAGGACCATAAGCAGGGATTCTGAGTGTAGAGGTGAAAGTTAGATTCCATAGGCTAGCTAGTTTTATTTACAAGATAGCTGAGGAAAAGGCAGGGATTTTGGCATGTCTTTCTCATTTCTTTAAACAGGTACCAGAAGCTATCAACAACTAAAGAATGGCTGAGAAATATCATATCATCAGAGCTGTCACCACTGATACCAATTCTACTACCATGTACACAGATATCCTGATCCACAATTAGGAACTGGTTCAGTGTGAAAGATGTCTGCAGATCAACTCCCTCAGGAAACAGGGGATGGAACTCAGAGAGGAGGTGGCTAGACTGAGAAGTATCCAGAAGAATGAGAACTACATTGATGAAATCCTTATCAAGGCATCTAAGATGCTGAACTTGAGCAGAGAGGAAGGTGAAACTGGACCATTACATGCCAGCTGGGCACAGATTACTATGGCTACTAAACCCTATACCACGACTCTCATTTTTCTTGAACTGATAACTGGTATGCAATCTCGGAGCTTGAGGAGGAGATACCATCTCATGATAAGGAACAAAAACATGCAAACCCCAAAACTGCAGGCACAACAACCACTGCAATTAGGAGGCAGAGAATAGTAGTGGTTGGTGACTCATTTCTGAGAGACACGGAGTCATCTATATTATGACCAGACATGATATCCCAGAAAGTGTGCTGTCTGCCAGATGCCAAAATCCAAGACATTATGGAGAGATTGCTAAAAATATTCAAGCCTACTGACTACTATCTGATGCTGCTAATCCATGCTGGCATAAATGATACTACTGGGTACCACACAGATCATATCAAAAGTAACTTCATGGCTCTTTGAGAAAGGGTAAAATAGATAGGTGCATGGGTGGTATTTCTCCTCTAGCTTCCCAGTCAAGCATAAGGGCCCAGGCAGAGAAGCTTGCATTCTGGAGATAAATGTATGGCTGCGAAGATGGTGTCAACGAGAGTGCTTTGGTTTCTTGGGACTATGGGATGACATTTCAAGGATTGCTGAGCAGAGATGGGGTCCACCTGACAAAGGAGGGGTACAGCTTCTTTCAACACTGAATAACAAACATACTGGGGAGGGCTTTAAACTAGAATAATTGGGTATGGATAAACAAAACTCTAAAGTAAGTAAAACATTAAATACTTGTATAGAAATGGGAGCAATGGGAAAAAGAAAGCAATATTTTGAAAGCCATGTATACTAATGGTCATAGTATGGGAAATAAAGTTTCGGATCCAGAGGCATTCATAGAAGAAGATGATTTAAATGTAGTGGCTGTCACAGAGACATAACACACAGAAAACCGAGACATCGTTATACAAGGCTACAATCTTTTCAGGAAGGACCAGAGGAAATGTAGCATTATATATAAAAAACAATATTAAAGCAACAATATTGCCAGGTATATGAGGTAAGCAGGAGGTATTGTGGGATAAACTGGAAAGAGGAAATGGAACATTTGCTTATACTGGTATAATATATAGCCCTAAATACTGAATCCAACAGTGTGAAAAGCAAAACAGTAATATCTTTATAATAAGGGCATTCATTGCTTGTTTTTTTCCTTCATTTATTAAGAATCAAAATATCACATGGTGTTGTGCTGGTGGACCTTTGGACCGAGGGGGAGTTGGCACTACCTGTGGGGAGGAGCCCCTCAGGTCCCCACCATCAGTAGGCAAGGCTGGTGGAAAGCAGAGGCCCAGCTGGAGCTTCATCACTACCAGCCCACGTTCCCCTTAGGCTGAGCCCTCGGGATGTTAGGTTGCATATTAGGAGCTACCACCCAGGAAAAAGATCTAAGCATCATAGAGGTTAATACTTTAAAATCGTCAGCTCAGTGTGCTGCAGCAGTCAAAAAAGCAAACAGGATGTTAGAAATTATTAGGAAGGGAATGGTTAATAAAACGTAAAATGTCATAATGCCTCTATATCGCTCCATGGTGAGACCGCACCTTGAATACTGTGTACAATTCTGGTCGCCGCATCTCAAAAAAGATATAGTTGCGATGGAGAAGGTACAGAGAAGGGCAACCAAAATGATAAAGGGGATGGAACAGCTCCCCTATGAGGAAAGGCTGAAGAAGTTAGGGCTGTTCAGCTTGGAGAAGAGGCGGCTGAGGAGGGGATATGATAGAGGTCTTTAAGATCATGAGAGGTCTTGAATGAGTAGATGTGAATCGGTTATTTACACTGTCGAATAATAGAAGGACTAGGGGGCATTCCATGAAGTTAGCAAGTAGCACATTTAAGACTAATCGGAGAAAATACTTTTTCACTCAATGCACAATAAAGCTCTGGAATTTGTTGCCAGAGGATGTGGTTAGTGCAGTTAGTGTAGCTGGGTTCAAAAAAGGTTTGGATAAGTTCTTGGAGGAGAAGTCCATTAACGGCTATTAATCAAGTTTACTTAGGGGCGGATTTTCATACTCCGCGAATAGGCCTACTTTTGTTTGCGCTCCAGGCGCAAACAAAAGTACGCTGGATTTTAGTTTTGCTAAAAACCTGGATCGGCGCGCGCAAGGCTATTGATTTTGTATAGCCGGCGCGCGCCGAGCCGCGCAGCCTACCCCCGTTCCCTCCGAGGCCGCTCCGAAATCGGAGCAGCCTCGGAGGGAACTTCCTTTTGCCCTCCCCTCACCTTCCCCTCCCTTCCCCTACCTAACCCACCCACCAGGCCCTGTCTAAGCCCCCCCCTTACCTTTGTCGGGGGATTTACACCTCCCGGAGGGAGGCATAAATCCCCGCGTGCCAGCGGGCCTCTTGCGCGCCGGGACGCGACCTGGGGGCGGGTACGGAGGGCGCGGCCACGCCCCCGGACCACCCCGGGCCGTAGCCACGCCCCCGTACCCGCCCCAAAACGCTGCTGACACGCCCCCGAAACGCCGCGACGACCGGGCCCGCCCCCGACACGCCCCCCTCGGAGAACCCCGGGACTTACGCGAGTCCCGGGGCTCTGTGCGCGCCGGTAGGCCTATGTAAAATAGGCTCACCGGCGCGCAGGGCCCTGCTCGCCTAAATCCGCCCGGTTTTGGGCGGATTTAGGCGAGCAGGGCTCTGAAAATCCGCCCCTTAGGGAATAGCCACTGCTATTAATTGCATCAGTAGCATGGGATCTTCTTAGTGTTTGGGTAATTGCCAGGTTCTTGTGGCCTGGTTTGGCCTCTGTTGGAAACAGGATGCTGGGCTTGATGGACCCTTGGTCTGACCCAGCAATGCAATTTCTTATATTCTTATGTTCTTACAGGGGCTGGCTGGACTTAGGTGAGGCCTCTGCAGTGATGGAAGCCCGGGTGAAGAGATGAAGCCGGTGCTCAGGAGCAGGCAGTAGCTCAAGGTTGTACGTCAGGCAACGGTTGAGGAAGGTGGCATAGCTCGAAGTCAAGTTCTAGTCCAAAATCAAAGCCAAAATCAGTCTGAGGAATGAAAAAGGAGGATGAGGGAACACAGGAGGCAGGAATGCTGGAATGCAGGAAGTCAGGAGTGCAAGATTTCAGGAACACAGGAATGGCAAATCCACTACCCTGAGTGAGGAGACCTAATGCCAAGGCACTGGAGGGGTGTCCAGGAAGTCTTTAAATACTGTTGAGCCGATGAAGTCAGCAAAGAGGGCAACGGAGCATTTCCCACTGCAGGCCTTTTAAATATGGAAGAGGGGCGCGCACATGCCTATGGAGTCCCATTGCAGGAGTGGAGTCAGTGGCATCCTGCTGCTGCAGAGAGGGAGCGCAGCGATACTGGTGGTGTTGGCAGGACCCTGAGCACAGCAACACTCAGGGCTATGGAGGAGTAGTGATTCTTCACTGCTATGAGGGAGCCTAGAGCAGGCTTCACCATGGTGTCGTGGCATTGGGTGAGTGAGGCTGGCTGTGGAGTACTGCAGCCGGCAAGCATAACACATGGAAATGATCTTTTATCTTTATGGACTAGTTTAATTGCATTTTTCAAAAAATTCTTTCAGCAAGACTGATGATTAAAAATGTATGCATCGCTGTACGCATGTTAGAAAATCTGATGCCGTGCACACATGTGCGTCCAATTTTGTATCGTCATATGCATGTGTGTGCGGGTGCCCCGCTCGCGCACCCGGGGAAAAGGGGATTTTTGTAAAAACCACACGGTGACGCAAGTAGGCCTACACCAGTTCCCTCCCAGTCCGCTCCAATAAAGGAGCGGACTGGGAGGGAACTTTCCTAACCCTATCCTTCCTCCCTCTTCCCCTCTCCTCCCCGACCTCTAAACCCCCACCTACCTACCCTAATTTTTTTTGTCACTGAACTTACCCACTCCATGAAGCTGCCGGCGCAAGTTGTCCCATTCAACCTCGCTCAGACCCCACTCCCGACTAGCCCCTTTTTTGTAGCCCGGCACTTTCGCGTGTACCGGGAGATAGGTGCATGGCCGGGCCATTTTGAAAATGCGCCACGCACCTATCTCCTGGGCTTTTAAAATTGGGTCCATTATGAATAAATGAATAAACTATAGTGAATGCCCTTATTATAAAGGTAATATATAGCTCTTCATCACAGACATAAGAAATGAATATAGATTTAATGGAAGATATTCACAAAATTGATATGAAAAGAGAGATGCTAGTATTAGAGGATTTCAATGTGCCAAATGTTGATTGGGAGATCCTGGCTGCAATGTCTTCTAGAAGCAGGGAGATTCTGGATTCTCTGCAAGAAGAACTGTTCTGTCAACTGGTAATGGAATCCATATGGGAGGGGGGTATTACTGGACCTGATGCTTACCAACAGGGACAAGCATATCTGATGTTGTAATGGATGATTATCTGGGATCTAGTGATTATCAGATGGTGTGGTTCAGTATTAGGTTATAAGAGATGGAGGTTCATTCAAAGGTAAGTGTCCTAGACGTCAGGAAAACTAACTTTCTTAAAATGAGGGAGTACCTCAAGGAGTCTTTAACTGGATTGGAAAATCTAGGGGAAGTAGAAAGGTAATGGGCAAAACTAAAAGAAGATATCATAAGGGCAACTAACATTTTTGTTAGGAAAGTAAATAAAGGAAAAAGAGAAATGTTAGTAATAGAAAGAAGTGCAAAATTGCCATTGTGAGACTCAAAAGTTGAAGGGGAGAAATATGAAGAGGCTGATGAGGGAAAAAACAAAATGATCAACTAATAAGAACATAAGGACATAAGTGTTAAGTGTTCACTGTGGAAAAACCTGTAGCAGGACCACATAAAATGAACACAAATAAGATTGTATGTGAGCTAAACCTCAATTGATTTTCAGAACAGTGTGTTTATTTTTATTTTATTTATTTATTTTTAGTTTTTGGGTTTTTTTATACCGATTTTCCTGCATAGAATGCATATCAAACCGGTTTACAATGAAACAGAATAAGCAGGAAGTAAAATTCCTTAGTCTAATACATTTAAACATCAATAATGAAATAATTTTAAACAAAGCAAAAAGCTAAACAACATTAATAAAAGTTAAATTATTAACAAAAACATAAATACAATTATATTAGAAGGAGCACAAAGGTTAGCACGAAGGGGAGCACAAAGGGGAAAACCCCTTTGTCGTGCGACGCCCGGCCTAATAGCACCGTTGATCGGGTTGCTGCTGGCTGGTCGTCATGACGTCGGGGGGGGGGGGGGGGGGGGCAGGTCTTCACATCGCTGATTTTCTCTTTTTCACATCTCAGTTCATTTTTTCTATGTTTTTGGGTCTTTTTCTCCCAAGATGTAGTTTTCTTGAAGTGCACAATATGGCTTCAGGAAATCGTTAAGTACAGAATCTCTCCTAATTTCCTTAACAGACTACCTCATCCTAGGCCTAGACAAAGGCCAGTCCTACCTTTTGATTCTCTTGGACCTCTCAGCCACCTTTGATACTGTTAACCACTCCATGCTCCTAAACCAGCTATTGAACATCGGCATAACAGGCTCTGCACTGTCCTGGTTCCACTCATTCTTAAAAAACAGAGGCTTCAAGGTAAAAATACACAGCAAAGAATCTAAATGCTACCCTTCATCTCAAGGAGTTCCCCAAGGTTCTTCCCTCTCACCCACCCTCTTTAACATCTACCTCCTCCCTCTCTGCCAGCTATTAACCAACTTGAACCTTAAACACTACCTTTATGCCAACGATGTCCAAATTGTGATACCAATCAAAGAATCCATTAAAAAAACCCTCGATCTTTGGGATTATTGTCTGCAAGAAATCAACTCCCTCCTTTCCAGTATGAATTTAATCCTAAATTCCTCAAAAACGGAACTCCTTCTCATATCATCTGAGATCTGCCACACCCCCACAATTCCTCAAACTAATTTACAAACAACAAAAGTAAGAGATTTGGGCGCAGTCATCGATAATAGGCTTAACTTAAAAGCTTTCATAAACCAAACTACTAAAGACTGCTTTCATAAACTGCATGTTCTAAAAAGAATAAGACCACTGTTCCACAACCATGACTACAGGACTATCCTACAAGCAATAATCTTCTCCAAGTTAGACTATTGCAATTCTTTATTATTAGGTACCCCATCAGCACATACCAAACCGCTACAAATGGTTCAAAATACGGCAGCCAGAATTCTAACAAATACAAGGAGAAGAGAGCACATCTCCCCAATCCTTAAAGATTTACACTGGCTGCCAATCCATTTCAGAATTCTTTATAAGTCAATCACCATAATCTACAAATCCATCCAACAAATCGCTCCTCTCAACCTACAAATCCCTTTCATAAAGCATACTTCCTCCAGACCCATAAGAGAGTACTACAAAGAGTCTCTGCAAGTACCGCCTTCCAAAACTTCCCTCCACATAACTTACAGAGATAGGGCTTTCTCCACAGCAGGACCCACTCTTTGGAACTCCATACCAACGGAACTTAGACAGGAACCCTGCTTACTGACATTCAGAAAAAGACTTAAAACATGGCTTTTCAAACAAGCCTTCCCAGACTCAGATTAAAAACAATTCTATCCGATATTCAACCTCCAAGCAACATCTTTCTTATTATAACCATCCTGGTAACCTACCCCTAAGCATTATAAACATCCAGAATTTTCATTACTTATGATTTCTTCTTTATTGTTAAAAACTACATATTTGTACTGAACAATTCATTGTAAATCACACACTTCCATTTTTGGAAATTCTACCATTCTACGGGTTTATACACTATGTTAAAGTTACTATCTTTTCTTCTTCTTGCTCCTAGTTGTACGACTCCTTGTTTATTGTAACTGCATCTATAATATGTATAACACATATTATTTCGTTCTCTGTTCCGGTTATCACCCCATTGTTTATTGTAAACCGGCTTGATGTGATATTATCACGAATGCCGGTATAGAAAAAATTAAAATAAATAAATAAAAAAATAAATAGTGGGCTGCCCCTCTGTATCAGCGCCTGGTGGAATAGCGCCGTTAATCGGGTCGCCGCTGGCTGGTCGTCATGACGTCGGGGGGGGGGGGGGGGTGGGTCTTCACATCGCTGATTTTCTCTTTTTCACATCTCAGTTCATTTTTTCTATGTTTTTGGGTCTTTTTCTCCCAAGATGTAGTTTTCTTGAAGTGCCCGATGGTAGTGGGCTGCCCCTCTGTATCAGCGCCTGGTGTTTGTGAGGAGCTAATTAAACTTAAAGTAGATAAGGTGATGGGGCCAGATGGGATACATTTGAGGGTACTAAGGGAACTTAGAGATGTCCTGGCAGCTCCACTGACTGATGTTTTCAATGCTTCCTTAGAGTTGAGAATAGTTACGGAGAATTGGAGATGGGCAGATGTGGTTCCTATTCATAAAAGTGAAAGTAAGAAAATACAGGCCGGTAAATCTGTTGTAAGCAAATTAATGGAATCACTGCTAAAATAGAGGATAGTGCAGGTTTTGGAATCCAATGGATTGCAAGATCTCAGGCAGCAAGGTTTTACCAGAAGAAAATCTTGTCAGACAAATTGGAATTCTTTGATTGGGTGAGCAGAAAGTTGGATTAAGGGAGAGTGCTAGACATAGTGTACTTGGATTTCAATAAGGCCTTTGACATAGTTCTACATAGGAGACATAAATAAATTGAAGCCCTTGGTATGGGACCTAGAGTGACTAACTGGGTTAAAAATTGGCTAAGTGGGAGGAGACAAAGGGTAGTGGTAAATGAAGTTTTCTCTGAGGAGTATACTGTGACTAGTGGTGTGCCTCAAGGAATGGTCCTTGGACCTGTTCTTTTCAACATTTTCATGAGTGAAATAGCAAGAGGATTATCGTTAAAGTTTTGTTGTTTTGCTGATTATACCAAAATCTGTAACAGAATGGAAAAGGTATGGAAAACATGAGGAGGGATCTAGTGAAGCTCGAGGAATGGTCTAGGGTCTGGCAGCAAAGATTTAGAATGCAAAAACCCAAGGGAGAGATACAATATTGGAGATGACATTTTTTTAAGCATGAGAGAAGAGCAGGATCTTGGGCTGATTATATCTGATGATCTTAAGGTGGCCAAACAGATGGATAGTTTGTCAATCGTTCCAGGTCTGTGGGTGAGTATGTCTCAGTCCATAAGTCTTTTGTGTCTGTAAAGTCTTAAAATAGCAGAGTGAGAGGATGTGATTGGCAAAAGAATGTAGCATTGACAGGGTGAATAACAGTGCATGAATGTGGAAGTGGTGAAAATATGGACAGGTTTACTGGAGACAAGGAGATTATCAGTCATAGAGAAAAGTTTACAGAAAGGTGGTCTATTACAGTGCAAACAGAAACCAAGATAGAAGAGATTGTGGTGAGGCAGGGGTGCAGGCAGCGCATTCTGACCAGAGCCTAGGTTAGACCAATTAGACATTGCATAAAAGAATGCAGGGTGGCACAGCAGCTCATGAAAGGGAAGGGAGAAGGTTGAGGAAGGAGGAAAGAACTCCTGAAAGCCTGCTTCTGCTATGTCTGTTAAGAAAGAGATACAGGAAGAGAAGGAGGAGCCAGAGGCTCTACTAAAACCTATAAGGACAAAAGCACAACAATGACAATGGATGTGGTGCTTCCTTGTAGAAGAAAACAATGGCATTCTGGTACTGGTCTGGGAGAACTACAGTGTGCCCTTTGGAACAGATTCCACAAGAGAATCACTGACAGTGACAGAATCACTGACAGTGAAGGAACACATCTGGAAACAAAGAATATTGGATGTCAGAAGCCTCAGAGGCACCTGCAAAACAATAGCACAGGTGAAACGTAGTTATCAGAAGATTAAATGGAGCCTCTGAGAAAGTCCACAAAGATCTGGGCCAATAAGATGACAAGAGATGGATGCTTCTGTTCCATTCACTTTATACCACTGGAGCAAAGCCTCACTAAAAGGTTGCAACCAGATCTCATCACTGACCTCCCAGAGTCCAAGGCTATCAATACTACATCACAGACAAACTGGTGAGTTACCTGTGTTACCAGAGCATAAATTAGGAAATATAACCTGAGTCCAGTAACATTCTTTTTCAGCTTTGTCCTACAAGCCTCAATCTATTTATGGAGCCAACTGGAAATGATAGGCCTAGCAGTTGTGTACAAGCCTGGGCCAGAATCTTTTAAGAAGATTGGAAACATAGTGGGGAACTAATATATTTCATGGCAGAGGAGTTGTAGATATGTCATCATGCAATAGAGGAAATTGACTTTTCATATAAGAGAAAAGAGGACACATGGTTCAGCAATACAACTTACTCATCTCAGTATCTTTTCCAGCTCTAATGGCTTTTCAGAGAACAGGTTGAACTCATAAATACATGAGACCCATGATAGAGGACCCCACAGTTGTCGCTGAGAGGCAGGAATGGAAGAAGGCAGGTGACTGCATCATCCTGGAGGCTGTGCAATGGGTTACATCCATATCATCTCATGATATTCAGCCCTGGAGAGACTTCAAGGAGGAGGAAGAGGAGGAGAATTGGACTCAAGATGGTGCTTTAGCCAGCCCCAGTAGATCCATCTCCTTGATGCCTGGGAAGAATCTGATGGCCTTTAGTCAGAATGGCATCAGCATCCAAACATCCTCCACTAGGAGCACACTATAGAGCTGAGACAGCAATACTTGGCTGACAGAGTCAGAGAATCTCAAAACTCAAAGAAACTATAGATTTCTGACAGCTGTTTATGAATGCATGCAGTAGTCTTTAGACAGACTAATCACATCCATGACAACAATGACCATTGCCATATGCCAGCAAAGTGAGCTCATGCAACTGAGTGCTATCATGTGCTCCATCCCCATCTTCAGTGGCATCCATTCAATTTATGCCATGCAGGAGCAGCTGTTTCAGAGGGCCATGGAAGAGAGATAGAAAGGCGGATGATGGGCTTCCAATCCTATTCTATATCTTGCTTATTCCCCTCTAGATTACACTTGATGCATTCTGTGAAAGACTTTCTGCTCATCTAGCTGCAGCCTTGTCTCTGCTGCAACACTTGTCCTACAGATAGTGCCATACCACCTGAGACCATGTAGAGCATATAATACAAGTGTTGCAACATTTCAGCACAATCATGGCATTCGATTGGAATTTATAGAAGAGACCTTTATTTGCAATAGGTTCAACATTATGCCCTATACACTGTGCAATACAGAGCAATGTTTGAAAAAGCGTGGTCACTTATGAACCTCATCCCTCTTTATACCAGGAGGGCTTTCCTCTCCTCATTGGAGAGGTAAAATAGGGCTCCAGTCCCTAATTGTACTGTTCCGATAGCCATCCCAATTGGTTGGTCAAACCAGGAGTGGGCAGGTACTCACTTATGTATCTAAAGGGCTTGGCTGAAGGTCTACTGTCCCACCCCAGAGACATCTTGGTGCACTGGTGATTTCATTGCACCAGGATTTGATGCTCCTTGTCACTAAGTGCACAGCATATGACAATCATTGCAAATGAAGCAGTCGCGCTCAACATCAACAAAATGTCTGCATCACTTTGTATCAATACAATGGTGTCTGAACATTGTGCCTGATACCGAAGTGTGTTGCTGCCTATGTCCATACTGATGCATGTTTTTCATGCCCAGCGGGAACCGACGCCAATAACATTTATTTATTTATTTAGTTGTGGGTTTTATATACTGTCATTCCATGTTAAAATCACTAGTTCATAACAGTGTTCAGGTTTGACATTCATAAATAAACAGTGAAAACTGAAGAAGGCATACGTATAGGAAGTAAACTATAGAGACAGAGGGTACAATTCAAAGACAGGTACAATTAAGGAAAGACATGACTGGGCAATAGAAGGGTCAAAGGTAGGGGAATTGTTTAGGATATTTTTGGATATCAGACATGACGAACTGAAGTATTCTATCAGACAGTAGGTGTTAGTGAATAGCCATGTTTTTAACTCACTCTTAAATTTTATAATGTCTGTTATTGTTCTCAGGTCTTCTGGCATGGAGTTCCATAGTTTTGGGCCAGCGGCTGAAATTGCTCTCTCTCTTACATAGAAACATAGAAATGACGGCAAAAAAAGACCAATCGGCCCATCTAGTCTGCCCAGCAAGCTTCGACTCTTATTTTCCCATACTTATTTGTTTCACCAATCACCAACTTCAGGGATCTTGTTGGTAACTGTTTGATTCAAATTTCCTGTTATCTCCCGTCATGATGCTGAGAGTAATGTTGGAGTTGCGTCAACGGTGAGCATAAGGCTTATGGTTAAGGGTTGTAACCGCCGCATCAAGTAAGCTACCTCGATGCTTGTTCACCCAGACTGCACAGATCAATGCCTGAATGCAAATCCTGTTTTCCTCACTTCCCCCTACCGTTGAAGCAGATAGTAATGCTGTATATGCTTTCAAAGTGATGTGTCAGGCTTAATTGGTTTAGGGTATAACCGCCGTAAAAAGCAGCTACCCCCACAATTGTTTACCCAGATTGTGAAGTTCAGTCCTTGTTGTTGTTGCCTGAATGTAATTCCAGTTTTCTACTTTTTTCCCCCTGCCATAGAAACAGAGAGCAGCACTGTATATGTATTCAAAGTGATGTATCAGGCTTAATTGGTTTAGGGTAGTAACCGCCGTAATAAGCAAGCTACCCCCACGCTTATTTGTTTACCCAGATTATGAAGTTTAGTCCTTTTTGGTTGTTATCTGAATGCAAATCCTCTTTTCCACATTTCCCTTTCCTGTTGAAGCAGAGAGCAATGTTGGGGTTGCATTAACCATGCAAGGGATTTCTTTTTGAGAAAGGGTAGTAATCACCAGGTAGTAAACATTCCAGCAAGCCATCCCCATGGCTCTACTCTTCATTCCCATCCTCTAGCCTTTATGGATCCCGTGTTTATCCCATGCCGCTTTGAAATCTTTCACAGTTTTAGTCTTTACCACTTCCTCCAGAAGGGCATTCCAGGCATCCACCACCCTCTCTGTGAATAAATACTTCCTGACATTGGTTCTGAGTCTTCCTCCCTGGAGCTTCAAATTGTGACTCCTAGTTCTATTGATTTTTTTCCATTGTAAAAGATTTGATGTTGACCATGAATCATTAAAACCTTTCAAATATCTGAAAGTCTGTATCATATCTCCTCTGCTCCTCCTCTCCTCCAGGGTGTACATATTTACGTTCTTTAATCTCTCCTTATAAGTCATTTTATGAAGACCATCCACCTTTTTGGTTGCCCTTCTCTGGATCGCCTCCATCCTGTCTCTGTCCCTTTGGAGATACGGTCTCCAGAACTGAACACAGTACTCCAGGTGAGGCCTCACCAAGGCCCTGTACAAAGGGATCATCACTTCCTTTCTCTTACTAGATATTCCTCTCTCTATGTAGCCCAGCATTCTTCTGGCTTTAGCTATCGCCTTGTCACATTGTTTCGCCGACTTCAGATCGTTAGACACTATCATCCCAAGGTCTCTCTCCTGCTCCGTGCACATCAGTCCTTCACCTCCCATCAAATACAATGTTGCGTTTGATGACAGTTTCTTATGTTTGGGATTTCTAGGAGGCCTTTGTTTTGTGATCTGAGCGTTCGTGGTGGAATATGTGGTTTAAATGTTATTCTCATCAGATTATTGATGCCTGCGGTGCTATTCTGTGATGGCGCAAATACCAACTGAGGCCCATTCTGTATTTCACCAATGCCAATTCCATAGGTACCTGACACTCAATGGTTTCCAGTGAACCATGGTACCAGGCATCTGTCACTAGATGGTGCTCTTTGGTGCCAACAGCCAACCTGAGAGAGTTTGGCATTGATGGTGCTTGATGGTGCCCAGTACTGCATGACACTGACATCACTTGATGACACCTGGCGCTTCAAGATGCTTGGTGCTGGTGGTGCTCGATGGCTCATAGCATCAACATCTAGAGGTGCCAATAGTATTCAGAAGCAACAGATTTTATGTCACCAATGGTGCTTGGCACCATCGATGGCACTCAATGGTGACTTGTGTTGACAGTGTTCGATGTTACCATAGCACTTGATGGTGCCCAGCATCAATGGCACTCAATGTTAATGGTGCTCAGCATCCCCCAGCACCATCTGTGCTCAATTGTGCCTGATGTCAATGGTGATCACTTACACCCCACACCCCACAACCATGGCACTCAATGGCATCAATGGCGTTCACTTGATGCACATGGAACTCAGCACCAAAAGATACTATGGAGCTCTGTACAGCCAAATGCTGTTCGGCATCTAATGATGCCCGGTGCCATTGACTGGTGCCTGGCACTAGAAGTGGTCTTTCACTCAGCACCACTGGCTTGGTGGTGCATGCCACTGAATGGTGCATGGGGCCAATGCTGGATTGTGCCTTACACCCCTGGAGTCCATGGCTCTTGACTGTGCCTTAATGCCAAAAGCAACCTACTGGGCAGATTGGATGGATCATTTGGTCTTTATAAACTGTCATCTACTATGATATGTCGATGTTCAATGGCCAGTATCACTTCCCACTGGTGCTCTGGACTCTGGAAGAGTGGGAGAGCCTGAGCATGGGCATTCAGCACTGTTGATACACTTATAGTCCTCACAATTATGTCCACTTCTGTTATGCAGTAGGGAGAATATCAATCATCAAAATATCCCACTTTAATGCACCTTTTTATAAAGAACCTTAACCACTAATGCTCATGAAAAAATGTATAGTTAACTGTCATACTGGGAACATCAGAACAGCTTATGCCTCTTGTTACTATCTGCCTTTTATATAATCACAGGTCAATCATATGAATGTCCATTAAGCAAACAATTTTTTAGTTTTTTTTGCAAGTAAAAACAGAATTTGTTAATGACACTTACCTCTATGATCTCTTCTTTATAAATTTTCCAACAATAGTCTGATATGGATATGGGCATGGATATCAGTTAACTGTTAGAACATTTATAATGAAGAGATCATGAAGGTAAGTGTCATTGACAAGTTCTATTTTTACTTGCACAAAAACCCCCTTAAAAATGTAATTATATGTTTCTTTAATATTCTGCCTCCCTGTGTCATCTTGTGAGATTGATTGGCTTAGATTTTCAAAAGAATACAAGCTTTCTCTATCTTGACTGGTTACTGTTTGAAAGTTTATTTATTTATTTATTTATTTAAAATTTTTATATACCGACGTTCATCCGGGATATCACATCGGTTTACAGTGTAACTGAAACAGGCGCCTGGGATGGCGGTTTACATCGAACAGATATAACGAATTTAACATAAGAACAAATGAGGAGGGGGAAAAGAGGAGGGAGATAATTAAACAAAACTTATGAGCAAAATTTACAAATATATATAGAGTATCACTATGTACAAAGTATTGGTTCTGTTCCTGCTTGCTCTCTTTCTTTCTCTGTGCCCCCTCCTCTTTCTTTTGGTTCCCTGACCAAAAGAAGCCTAAGAGAGTTTACATCCTGGAAGTACTTCTGGTTGGCAGAAGGCTTTTGGCAAGCTAAGAGCTTTTTCTGAACCCTGCCTCAAGCTCTGCATGAACATTGCTTTTCACCATTCATATTCTACAGCTTCTGCTATAGCTCCAGTTGTTTCCTTTAGACTACTGAGCTTCCAGACAGAGCTGATCATAGCTGTAACAGTCTCTTCTACCTGGGCAGCTACTCTTGATGCCTTCTCATTTTGTGAGTTCTGAATTCTTCATCGTTCTAATAAATGTTGCTTAGTATTCAAGAACTGAGTTTTTTCTGGTAACTGATGCTGGGAAGAAGTTTAATTGAATGTCTAGGCACTCAAGCTAGAGAGCTAAGGGTAGTACAAAGCTGATGAATAGCTAGGACCTTTGCCCTTACTTGGTTTGTGCACTACATATGTACACATAATACACATCTGAGCACTGTATTCAAAATACTAATTCCACCCATTTTGACAGGCATTAATAATTTAATTAGGTAAAGTCATAGATATAGCAGCATGGGCAATATGATGTGGAAATACGTAAGAGAATAACAATTTATTTACAGATTATTTAGCCTGTGTTGGGATTCATGGGTTTCGGGAACCCTTGGCCTGAGGTGAAGGTATTACAGCCTGAGGGGTGGAGCCCCACAGGTACTCACCGTCGGGAGGCGAGGTCAGTTGCAGCAGGGAACACAACTGTAATTCAGCGTAGTAACAGAGTCTCTGGTATGATGACGTAGGGGCTGCCCCGAGGAGCGGGGAAGCGCAGAGTCAATCTTGGCAGTAGTGACGTAGGCTCCCCCAAGGGGTGGGGAAGCGCAGAGTCAATATAGGCAGTAGTGATGTAGGCTGCCCCAAAGAGCAGGGAAGCATGGAGCAAGTCACCGTGTAGAGATGTAGGCACTGCCCCGAGGAACGGGAAGTGTGGAGCAAGTCGCTGGTGTAGAGATGTAGGCACTGCCCCAAGGAGCGGGGGAGCGCAGAGTCAAAGTCTTTGGTGGCAAGGCAGATACGACCCCAAGGAGCGGGGAGCATAGAGCAGGAGTCCCTACTAGGAAGTTCTTAAGGCAACCCCGAGGAGTGGGGAGGCCAGCAGGCAGGACATTTGGAGAGGCGCAGGGAACACCCCGAGGAGCGGTGAAGTCTGGAGACAAGTCTCCCAAGGAAGCGCATGCAGGCCCCTGAGGAGCAGGTACCTGAGCCAGAGTGCAAAACTGCAGGTAGAGATTCGAGTCAGGCACCAACATCCGAGGAGACAGGAACAAGCACCAGTAAGTGAAGGAACTCGTTACCAAGTCAGTTTGCATAGGCCAGAGGAGGTACTTAAATATCTCCAGTAAATGATTTCATCAGTCGGGGATGGCCCAGGAGTTTCCGCCATTGGCCCTTTAAATAGAGTACAGATGGCGTGCGCGGTGCCTAGGAGGTCCGGAGTTGGAGCATGGATCGGCGGTGGCGTCTTTGCCACGAATCGAGGTCTTTCGTCAGCGGAAAGGGCCGTGTAGGGGAGAGTAGTGCTGTGAGCACCTCCCCTGACTTGCCGCAGAGCCGGGAGCTGCCCCTAGCAGGGTGGTAAGAAAGGTCAGTTGCGGGGTCCGCAGCTGATCGACATAAGAGCATGCATTCTGTTTTATTAAGCATGTTTGTTATATATTCATTTTTGTGCTAAGTGACAGAAATGCAGTTTAACATTAGCCTTATATTCAATTTATAGATATTAAAAAGTACTTATAGGGTACAATAAAATATTTGAAAATCACATATGGATAGTAGCAATATGCATCCTTTACTGATTAAAAATGTTATGTGACAGGGTTTATACCATGAACCATGCATATGGAAAAGGGAAAACAGACAGCAAAGAAGTAAGTATGAGTAGGATAAACAGCACTGCATCAAAGCCATGAGGACAATTTTAAAACACAGTTATATGGACAAATGCGTGTATGCACATATATTTTATATCATGTGTGCAAATGCATGCATACTATATAAAACACACATAAGTCTACTCAACAACATGTTTGTGTATCTAAAAGATATACGGCATGTATTTTCAACATTACTGGATAAGTTTCGATTTATCCTGCTAAGTGGCAGCACAAGACAGAAAATTCTCAAAAAATGCTACTTTCTGGCTATGTAGTGCTGTTTAAGACTTATTATCCAGCTAAGTAAGGCCTGGATTTACCATTCTAATGCAGAATAGTGAATCCAGCGAAAACGGGGGGCGAGAGGGCGAAGGGGGGGAGGGCCTGCGAAAGCTGGCAGCCTTCGCCCCACTGCGGTGTTTTCGCTGCCAGCTTTCGTATCCAATAGCGCCACCGTGAAAGGTGGTGCTATTGGGCGCGCTACTGGCGACGATAACGGTGCTTACCTTATCGCCGCCAGTGAAGACATTGCGACAAGCAATAGAAAATGACCCCCTAAGCTAGCTGAATAAATAAAAGTAAAGCACTACTTTGCCAGGTAAGTAAGATGGCCAGTTAATTAGAGTTTGAAGACTTATCCAGCTATCTTACTTATCCAGTTAAGTAGTGCTTTTAAGACTTATCCAGACAAATAGTGCAGATCTGCTATGTGTGCATATTTGTGTTCCTAATTTTAATCATTTACAAAAGGAAATTTAACCGCATATTTTCCTTAACACTTGTCAGTTTTATGCATGTAAATCATACAATTTTATACATGTGCATGTGAAAGATATTACCCATTTTACCAATTAGTCTACCAGTTTGCCCATTCTATCTCTAGGCCATCAAGACCCTCTTGTTCTTCAGCCTAAATTCTCCCCAGTTTATCCAGACCCTTCTCCCAATCAGTATTTGGCTGTAAAGAATTTTATTCTGACTTACACCAGATAATTAGCTGGTGTAAATATAGAACCTTAGACATATAAAAGTTGGCCTCATCCAGCCTGCCCCATTTTATATGACCAAAGTATTTGCACAACATTACTCGTTTAAGGTTTACAAAATAATATTTACATGATTATTTACTATTTGCGTGCACATTTCCTCATTTTTATATGCACAACTCTGTTAAAATTCACCTTTATGTCTCCACTCTGAAGAGCAATACAGAAGAGAGAAAACCTCACAACAGAAGCAAGGCTAGAGGTCTGAGGCTTGGGAAGGCTAGAACTATAAGCAATCAAATATATTAAG
The DNA here is from genome assembly GCF_901001135.1 of Rhinatrema bivittatum. Classification (NCBI taxonomy): domain Eukaryota; kingdom Metazoa; phylum Chordata; class Amphibia; order Gymnophiona; family Rhinatrematidae; genus Rhinatrema; species Rhinatrema bivittatum. The sequence goes on from NC_042623.1 coordinate 93,614,342, forward strand.
ATGCCACAATCATATTTGGAAAAAAATTACAAAATAATTTTTATTACAAAAATATTTAACTTACACATAGTTACAACAGATAGCAATAAAAACACTCACTTAATACTATTTGTTTAGGTAACTATGTGTAAGTTAAATATTTTTGTAATACAAATTCTTTTGTAATTTTCTCCAAATATGATTATGACATTGTATTAATATATTTGATTGCTGATCATATTGATGCCAAAAAATTCTCTTTTTTGATACTTTCGATGCTAATATACCACAGAACTATAAGCACCAGTTCCACCCAGATAAATTGAATAAGGTGGGGATTCAGAAGGAAGAGGGGGAAGAGAAGGAGAAGGAATAAAAACATTGTGTTGGCTTTTCACCATGCCACAGCTGAGGAGGTGACATCTTCCTTAATCATAAGTAGGATGTTCCTTTAACTGATTATTCTCAGTTTTGTGGCCAAGTTAACAGAAATAGATTTTGAATTTTGGACTAACCTGTACTGCTCTAGGAAGGCTAGTGATAAGTGCTGCACCCTGACATGCAAAGAACATAAGAACATAAGAAATTGCCATGCTGGGTCAGACCAAGGGTCCATCAAGCCCAGCATCCTGTTTCCAACAGAGGCCAAAACCAGGCCACAAGAACCTGGCAATTACCCAAACACTAAGAAGATCCCATGCTACTGATGCAATTAATAGCAGTGGCTATTCCCTAGGTAAAATTGATTAATAGCCATTAATGGACTTCTCCTCCAAGAACTTATCCAAACCTTTTTTGAACCCAGCTACACTAACTGCACTAACCACATCCTCAGGCAACAAATTCCAGAGCTTTATTGTGCGTTGAGTGAAAAATAATTTTCTCCGATTAGTCTTAAATGTCCTACTTGCTAACTTCATGGAATGCCCCCTAGTCCTTCTATTATTCAAAAGTGAAAATAACCGAGGACTTGGGTTTGATTCCTAGGTCAAGTTTTCCTTTTCCCAGGACCGGCCAAGTTTGAGAATGCTGCAAAAGGAGTAATCATAGTCACTAGAGGAGATAGAATCAGCCACTGTTGAATGGCAACAGCTAGCAGCCAGCATTAGAAGCCACATTATCTAAGTTACAGTGTGAGACAGTTTGTAGTCTCTGACTGAACACTGGCTCAGTTGGAAAGGGCTACAAAAAACAGGTAGTTACACATAAAAGCTCATTGTGCTGAATCCAAACCCTGCTTCCATTTGAGCTGGAAGTATAAAGCGTGAGAAGGAAATTATTAGGCAAAAATAAAAAACAATGCTACAAATCACCTCACACACTAGATCTTATTGACCTAAATTACCTAAGATTTTAAACATATTACACACAGGGGCAGATTTTCAAAGCCTACACATGTAAATTCAGGCGGATTTACGCACGTAGGGGGGGCATGCCGGGCCTATTTTCAAAAGGCCCGGCATGCGTAACCCCGTGATCCCGTGATCACGGGGTTACGCATGCCGGGCCTTACGCATGCCGGGGTTACGCATGCCGTAAATGACCGCTGTGCCTGCCCGTGATCCCGGGCACAGCGGTCATTTACCGCTGTGCCCGGGATCATGGGCAGGCTGTTGGCCGGTGTCTGAAACCTATGCCTGCCCGGAGGCAGGCGCAACTTATAAAATAAAGGTGGTGGGGGGGGGGGGGGGATTTAGGTAGGGCTGGGGGCAGGATAGATAGGGGGAAGGGAGGGGAAGGTGAGGGGGGCCAAAGTAAAGTTCCCTCCGAGGCCGCTCCGATTTCGGAGCGGCCTCGAAGGGAACGGGGAAAGCCATCGGGGCTCCCCTAGGGATCGGTACACGCAAGGTGCACTAGTGTGCACCCCCTTGCACGCGCCGACCCCGGATTTTTTAATATGCGCACGGCTGCGCGCGCATGTTATAAAATCGGGCGTAGATTTGTGCACGATGGGTTGCGAGCATAAATATATGCCCACAGTCATTATTAACCAATCAGATAAAATTTATTCTAATGTAATTTTGACAGTGTTTGAACATGGCTGCTTTACAGAGGATTAGGATGAGCACAGAGCAGTTGCTTAAATAATTTCAATTATAAAAAGTATTTACAATTTTTAATTGCTTCAAAATAAATATTAGTACTTCCCTTGAGAAGCTTTACATAATAGATACAAGTTTCTTTGAATTAAAAAATATTCTTAAAAATAATCTGTTCTGATGGAAGATACTATTTCACAACACAGCATATATAAAAATAGACACCTTTTCAAACTATCTGCAGGTATTTTTTTTTAACAATGGAATAATAAAGCTTTATTTTTTTAACTAAACATAGGATGCAGGCTGCTTTATGATTTCAACAATAAACCCTATAGTACAGATATATACAGATATAAACTTACTTCTGCTGTGGATGACATTTGACTTCATGTTTCACAGTGCACCTGAGGCATACATATAGAGATGTACTTTAATAAAACCACATGCTGTTTCTTCTAGTCTGTTACTATTTTAGGCACCTCAGATTAACTGTTAAAGCAATTTAAATTATAGCAATTCTGTCTTCTGCATCTCTAGCTTACATTTATGCATATTTATCATCTACAGTATGTGTCTCAAATCACTTTAGCTGACAAGAGACAAAATATTTGTGAAGAATGTGTGTATTGAGGTCACTTTTGTTTTTCATAATTTAACATTAAGAGTTTTCAATTTGTTTCTTCCTATAGGTTGTGTTACAGATAGGAAATTCTGCAATGTAATATCATTGATATATGATCTTTGGTAAGAAACATCAAAGCAATTGATCCTGAGGAAGAATTGAGAGCAGCAAAAGATTTTCTGGTGCCTGAAAAGGATCAGTAAGTATTACTTGCTGGATAATATTGGGGCTTACAATATTAATTGGAAGGGGAGGGGTAAAATTGTGGAATCGATTATTTACTCTTTCAAATAATAGGACTAGGGGGCACTCCATGAGGTCAGCAAGTAGCACATTTAAAACTAATCAGAGAAAATTCTTTTTCACTTAATACACAATTAAGCTCTGGAATTTGTTGCCAGAAGATGTGGTTAATGCAGTCAGTGTAGCTGGGTTTAAAAAGGGTTTGGATAGGTTATTGGAGGAGAGGTCCATTGACTGCTATTGATCGGGTTGACTTGAGGAACAGCCACTGCTATTGCTAGCAGTGATAGCATGGGTACTTGCCAGGTACTTGCAGCCTGGATTTGCCACTGTTGGAAACAGGATGCTGGGCTTGATGGACCCTTGGTCTGACCCAGTAAAGAAATTTCTTATGTTCTTATGTAGTGTGTGTACCTTGATTCAAAGCTAAGAAGGATGGGTAGTTTCTTATAATGGGGCAGATTTTCGAAGGGGTACGCGCACAAGATACGCGCGTAACCCCCGAAAAGCTACCCTTTCCACCCCTTACGCACGCCGAGCCTATGTTGCATAGGCTCGGGGGCGCGCAAAAGCCCAGGGATGCACGTCCCGGGCTTTCCTGGGGGGCGTGTCGGAGGGGCGTGTCACAGTGGCGCGTCATCAGGGGTGGGGCCTCGGGCGTGGTTCTGGCCCGGGACGTTTCGGGGGCATGGCCGAGGCCTCCGAAACTGCTCCCAGGTCGAGGAATCACGCGCCGGCAGCTGGCCAGCATGCGCGAGTTACGCCTGCCCAAGGCAGGCATAACTTTTATAATAAAGGTAGGGGGGGGGGGTTAGATAGGGCTGGGGGGGTGTGGGTTAGGTAGGGGAAGGGAGGGGAAGGTGGGGGGCGCCGGAAAGAAAGTTCCCTTAGAAGCCACTCCGATTTCGGAGCAGACGTGGAGGGAACGGAGGCAGGCTGCGCAGCTATCTATTAAAATCCGGCGTACTCTTGTTTGCGCCAGGTGCGTGAACAAAAGTACGCGCACGCGTACTTTTTAAAAATCTGCCCCAATGTGTGTGTGCATTGATTAAAAGCTAGGAAAGCTAGGTACTTTTTTTACTGTGTGTTTGGATTAAAAGCTACAAAAGATAGGTAATTTCATTTAGAGAGAGCATGTGTGTGTTTGCTGTGATTAAAACAAAGTCAAGGAAAGATAGCTAATTTCTTTTAGATTGTGTATGGCTTGATTTATAAAAGACTAGGAAAGGTAAGTAATTTCATTTGGTTTGTTTGTGTGCCCTGATATAAAAAAAAGACTAGGAAAGGTAAGTAATTTTTAGTGTGTGGGTACCTTGACTCAAAACTAGGAAAGGTAGAGAATATTTTTTATGTGTTTATCTTGATTAAAAGCTAGGAAAGGTAAGTAATTTCTTTTAGTTTGTGTGTGTGTGCCTGGATTAAAAAAAAAAAAGTCTAGGAAAGATAGGAAATTTACTTTAGTGTGTGTGATCCTTGATGAAAAGGTAGGTAAAGTAATTTCTTTTGGTGTATTCATGCCTTGATCAAAAGCTTGGAAAGATAGGTATTTTCTTTAATGTGGGTTTTGCCTTGATTAAAAGCTAGGAAAGGTAGATAATTTCTTTTAGCTTGTGTATGTGCCTTGATTTTAAAAAAGACCAAGAAAAATAGGTAATTTATTTTAGTGTCTTTCTTTTCCTCCCACCTATCCCTAAGCTCATTCTTTGATTTATAAACTCTTATGCCATATAAGAGGAGAAGAGACATTTTCATATAAAAAATGAATCAGAAATTTATTTAAAACAGGGAGTGTCCTAGCCCTTATCAACTAGATTAATAGCCCCCTTGCGGGTCACAGCCAAATTAACATTAAATACATCACATAAATTTAAAACACTCTGATTTACAGGTTCCTACTCCTGCAGCAATTGAAATTAGCAAAGAACTCAATAATATTAACATGCAGAGAACAGTCCAGCAGTGAGATGGAGACCTTCCAGTCTTTTGTACTGAGTGCCACATGGATGATTATCTGCAAGTTGGTTTGAGAGGCTGTATGTGTACATCTGATGCAAACAGCTCCTGGCTCTGTGAGAATGAGTTTGATCTTTGGAAACTAGAGTGGCAGACCTGAATAAGTTGAGGTAGACAGAGAGGTATATAGAGGAGAAGTTCCAGGATATAGTACCCATGTCCCAACTACAGTCTGGCAGCCCTTGTTTTGCTTTGGAGAATCAAGGTCACCTGGTCAAGAGCATCATCTTAGTGTAGAAGGAAGTGACACTGTGATATGGACCTGCTCTCCAGGAGCAGTGAGAATCCTCAAACTGATGATGAGTTGCCAAAGGCCAGTGTCCAGGAGGAATGGGTTAGGTTGGTTGTCAAGGTTGGTAATTCAAGTATTAGGAATTATACATAGCTGAGTGGCTAATGGAAGTGAGGACTCCTTGGTAACTTGTTTCCTGGGTTAAGGTGGCAGACCTCATGCATCACCTAGATAAGATTTCAGACAGTACTGAGGAGCAGCCGGCTGTCATGGTCCTTTTGACACCAATGACATAGGAAGGTATAGAAGTTATGTTCTGGAAACTCAATTTAGGCTTTTGGGTAGAAAGATGAAATCCACAACTTCCAGGGTAGCATTCTCTGAAATGCTCCCTATTCCATGCATAGGACCCCAGAAGCAGGAAGAGCTCCACAGTCTCAATGCATGGATAAGACAATGGTGCATGGAAAAGGACTATAGTTTTGTTAGGGCTTGGGCAACATTTTAGGAAAGTGGGAACCTTATTCTGAAAAAATGGACTCCACCTTAACAAGGGTGAAACCAAGCTGCTGGTGCTAATCATGCAAAAGGAGATAGAGGAACTTTTAAACTAGAATATGGGGGAATGCCAATAGTCACTCAGCAGTGCATGGTTTGGTGGCAGGTATCTTCAAAGGATAGGAGCAGAGGAGATCCCGATAGAGAGGTTCCAATAAAAGGAAAAGTAGTCCATGTGCTATAAGTAAAGAACCATCTGAGTTAAGATTCCAAATTACCCTGCAACTAACAATCAGATTGTTAATACTAACAAAAAAACATACTTTGAAATGTCTGTATGCTAAGTCCAGAAGTCTAAAAAGTAAGATAGGAGAGTTAGAATGTACAGCACTAAATGAAGAGATAGACATAATTAGCATCTCAGAGACCTGTTGAAAGGAAGATACCCAATAGGACAGTGTTATTCCAGGGTATAAATTATTTCACAATGATAGAGTGAGGTAGGGCTTTGTTAGGGATGGCATACAGTCCAACCGGATAAAAGTCCTACAGGAGACTAAATGCACAGCAGAATCTTTATGGGCAGAAATTCCATGTGTGGGGAAGAGTAGTGGTGGGGGTATATTACCATTCACTTGGCCAAAATGAAGAGATAGATGACAAAATGCAAAGAGATATTAGGGAAGCTAAAACATTTGGCAGCACAGTAATAATGGGAGATTTAAATTACCCCAATATTTACTAGGTAAATGTAACATCAGTATATGCTAGGGAGGTAAAGTTTCTAGATGATATAAATGACTGCTTTAAGAAGCAGTTGGTTTGGAAAACATCGAGAGGGGGAGCCATTTTAGATCTAATTCTTAGTGAATTGCAGGATTTAGTGTGAGAGGTATCGGTGGTGGTGTTGCAGTCCTGGCCGCGAGCACCGCGGCCAGGCCCCTACCTCTGGATTCCCGGACCTGCTCCCACCTCCGGAGTCCTGGCTTGCGGCCTGTTTGGTGGCATCACCGCTGGGGCAGCGCCGCCGTGAAGCTGCCGGTGGACGCCCTGCTCCAAGGCGCGCGCGCGTGCCATTTGGGCGCCTTTGTAGCCCGTTTCCCGCCAGTGCCGACTCCGCCCAATACCTGACGTCAGACGCCGTGGCCTTGATAACCCGGCCGCGGCCATCCAGCCTTTGCCTTGCAACGGGTTAGCATTCTGGTTTCCTGTTGCGTTGTGCCCCGGAGTGACCCGTTTGGCTACATCACTCCGTTCCTGCTACAGTACCTGCTTGGTTCCTGCCTGCTTGCTACAGTACCTGCTTGGTTCCTGCCTGGTTCCAGTACCTGAGTCCTGCTACAGTTCCTGCCTGGTTCCAGAATCCGTACCCAGTTATAGTATCACTACTGTTCTAGTCTGGTTTCAGTTACCCATCCTGATCCACAACCCGCCTAAGTCCCAGCGGCTGGGCCCCTACGGGCTCCTCCCGGGGGGGGCTTTGGCTTCCAAGGGTGAAGTCACCTAAGTCCCAGCGGTTGGGCTCCTACAGGCTCCTCCCGGGGGAGTACCAGCTTCCAGGGTGAAGAGCATCTATGTCCCGCCTGAACATCTGCCTCCTGGCCTGCTGTTCATCAGAGACATTGTCCATTCCTTCCTAGTCTCCAGCAGGTCGGCCCAAGGCTCCACTAAACTGAGACTCCCACAACAGATTGCAAGGCCATGCACTCAGCGGATGCGCCTGTTCCCTTGGACCTGCCAGGGTTGGTCCAGCAGCTGCAGTATCAGCAACAATACCTCGAGGTCCTCACTGGTTCGGTAGGGGAGTTGTCGTCCCGATTGGATCCCCGGGCCTCTTCTATCCCAGAATCAGCACCCGAGGGCCAAGATTCCTCGGTGACTCAGCTGCCGGCACCCTCCCGCTATGCTGGTGATTTAAGGGCCTGCCGCGGCTTCCTGAACCAATGTTTTGTATGGTTCTCCTTGTTGCCTCGGCAGTTTCCCTCGGATGCGGTGAAAGTGGCATACATCCTGTCCTTTCTTGATGGGAAAGCCTTGATATGGGCTTCTCCCCTTTGGGAAAACAATGATTCTTCACTAACGGATTTGCAATTGTTCATCACGAACTTTCGCCAGGCCTTTGATGAGCCCGCCCGAGTAGCCACGGTTACGTCTGATCTGCTGCAACTGCGTCAGGGGGCTCGCTCCTTGGCAGACTATGCAATGGAGTTTCGGACTTTAGTCCATGAAGTTGGTTGGCAGGATGGTAGTCTTAAAGCCATCTTCCTGGAAGGCCTCTCCGGACACATTAAAGATGAGACTGTGGCTCGAGATTTGCCGGAGGACCTCAACGCCTTGATCGAGATGGCTGCTCGCATAGACCGCCGCCTACAGCAACGGGCCAAGGAGCAGCGCTCTTCTCGCCATAGTCCGGCTCGTGGGCTGAGAACAGCACCCTCTCCTAAGAGCTCTCGTCCAGACATCCCCACCAGCGAACCCATGCAGCTGGGACGGGTCCCGCTGTCTCTTGAAGAAAGACAATGTCGCCGTTCGTTGAAGTTGTGTTTATATTGTGGCCAGAAGGGCCATTTCTTGGCACGCTGCCAGGAGCGTGCAGAAAACACCAAAGCCTAGGAGGTTGGGAGGAGCTCCTCCTAGGCTGTGCTACAGCTCCTCTATGCACTGTTCCTGTTACCCTGAAGTATCCCGGAGGTTCCTTCGAGACCTCCGGCTCCAGAGTCCATTCCTGGACTCTGGAGCCGGAGGTAATTTCATCCTGCACGACCTAGTCTCCCAGTTGCGAATCCCTACGCATAGAAGGGAGGTCCCATTGTGAATCACCTCGATCCAGGGGATGCTCCTTCCTGGTCCCGTCCAGCTGTCCACGGCACCCATTACGGTCCGCAACGGGGCGATCCATTCGGAGGAGATAGCCTTCCTGGTACTGGATAAGGCTGTCCACCCTGTGGTGCTAGGGTTGCCGTGGTTACAGAAACACTCACCCACGATTCAGTGGGACATGCTACAGATTGTTAAATGGAGTCCCTTCTGCCTAGCTAATTGCATGAAGGTGCCTAGGACCCCCTCACTTCCGTTGATGCACTCTGCTGTGGGTCCCCCTGCACCTTATGAGGACTTCACCGATGTATTCTCCAAGACCAAGCCCTTCGTAGTGGAGGTTGAATCCTCCAATGTGGCCGTGGGGGCCGTACTGAGCCAGTACTCTGATTCTGGAAAGCTGTTGCCCTGTTCATATTTCTCAAGGAAATTCTCCTCGGCTGAGAGCAACTACTGTGTAGGTGACAAAGAGTTGCTAGCCGTGAAACTTGCCCTGGAAGAATGGAGACAGTGGTTGGAGGAAGCCAACCACCTGGTCACGATTTACACCGATCACAAAAACCTAGCATTCTTGAAGCAAGCCCAATGCCTGAATCCAAGACAAGCCCGATGGTCGCTGTTTTTTGATCGGTTTGACTTTACCTTATGCTACCAACCTGGCTCCAAGAATGTTCGAGCTGACGCGCTCTCGCGCTCTTCTGAGGTTGAGGAGACCCCTGATATGCCTCAGTATATCTTGGACCCTGAAAAAGTAAGTCTTGCTGCAACCTTGGTGTCCTCCCAAGAGAAGACCGTTGTCCCACGTCGCTCTAGGAGAGCAGTCCTCGCTTGGGCCCATGACTCCCTCACTGGGGGCCATGTTGGCTGGAAAGGGACATTAGAATTGTTAAACTGTTTCTACTGGTGATCAACGGTGAGACAAGACATCCAAGCTTTTGTGGGCTCATGCCCTACTTGTGCGGTTCAAAAGCCGCTCCTCGGGAAGTCCAGGGGCTTGTTGCAACCATTGCTCATCCCGGTGGAGCCTTGGACACATATCGCCACTGATTTCGTCGTGGATCTTCCTGTCTCAGGAGGTAATTGGGTCATCTGGGTAACCGTGGACCGATTTTCCAAGATGGCGCACTTTGTTCCCTTGCCAAAGCTCCCTTCTGCCCCTGACCTAGCTGGCCTGTTCGCCCAGCACATCTTTACACTTCACGGTCTTCCGCAGGATATTGTCTCCGATCGAGGACCACAGTTTACAGCCCGCTATTGGAAGGCTCTATGCAAGTGCTTTAATGTGCAACTTAGTCTTTCGTCTGAATTCCATCCTCAGAGCAATGGGCAAATGGAACGAACCAATCGAACCCTGAAGACGTTTCTCCGTGCCTTTGTGAATGAACGACAAGACAATTGGGACAAGCTACCTTCCTCCCAGGAGATCGTGTCTGGCTTAGCACCAGAAATCTACAGTTATGTATTTATTTATTTATTTATTTATTTATTTATTTTAAAACTTTTCTATACCGTCATTTAATGATATACCATCACAACGGTTTACATATAGGCACATGAATAAATTTGAAATAGATTGTACTTTAACCAGAGGATGCCGAAGTTGTTCAGATACATGATTCAAAATATTATAAGCTATATGTAATGTGTATTGAAATTCCCTTTATGGGCTCTTCATATATGCGATATACTGTAATTCTTTAACTTAATACTTAAGTGTGATAAAAATAAAGAACGCATATATGTTCTCTGGTGACTTTTGCCTGTGTGTATAAGCTCCAAAATTCTGTGGGCCTTTCCGAGTCACCGAACGAGTGGGAGCGGTCTCATACCATCTACGCCTACCCTCCTCCATGCGCATACATGATGTGTTCCACGTGTCATTGTTGAAGCCTCTTGTGTTGTCCAGATACCACTCCAGGGCTCCTGAACCCTCGGACCCTTCAGTACCGGACGAGGTTACGTATCAAGTATGTGAAGTTTTGGATGTCTGGTTCCATCAACGCCGATGGGAATACTTGCTTGCCTGGGAGGGTTGTGGACCCGAGGACAACTCGTGGGAATCAGCCCGTAATATCCTCGACAAGGACTTATTACGGCAGTTTCATTTGGATCACCCTACTAAACCCGGACCAGCTAAGAGGGGGTGTAAGAAGGGAGGTACTGTTGCAGTCCTGGCTGCGAGCACCGTGGCCAGGCCCCTACCTCTGGATTCCCGGACCTGCTCCTGCCTCCGGAGTCCTGGCTTGTGGTCTGTTTGGCGGAATCTCCGCTGGGGCATCGCCGCCATGAAGCTGCCGGTAGACGCCCTGCTCCTAGGCGCGCACGCCATTTGGGCGCCTTTGTAGCCTGTTTGCTGCCAGTGCCGACTCCGCCCAATACCTGACGTCAGACACCGCGGCCTTGATAACCCGGCCGCGGCCATCCAGCCTTTGCCTTGCAAAGGGTTAGCATTCTGATTTCCTGTTGTGTTGTGCCCCTGTGTGACCCGTTTGGCTACATCACTCCGTTCCTGCTACAGTACCTGCTTGGTTCCTGCCTGCTTGCTACAGTACTTGCTACAGTTCCTGCCTGCTTGCTATAGTACCTGCTTGGTTCCTGCCTGCTTGCTACAGTACCTGCTTGGTTCCAGTATCTGAGTCTTGCTACAGTTCCTGCCTGGTTCCAGTACCTGAGTCTTGCTACAGTTCCTGCCTGGTTCCAGTACCCGAGTCCTGCTACAGTTCCTGCCTGGTTCCAGAACCTGTACCCAGTTACAATATCACTACTGTTCTAGTCTGGTTCCAGTTACCCGTCTTGATCCCCAACCCACCTAAGTCCCAGCGGCCGGGCCCCTACAGGCTCCTCCCGGGGGGGCTTCAGCTTTCAAGTTTGAAGTCACCTAAGTCCCAGCGGTTGGGCTCCTACGGGCTCCTCCCGGGGGAGTACCAGCTTCCAGGGTGAAGAGCATCTACGTCCCGCCTGAATATCTGCCTCCCGGCCTGCTGTTAATCAGAGACATTGTCCATTCCTTCCTAGTCTCCAGCAGGTCGGCCTAAGGGTTCACTAAACTGAGACTCCCACAACAGGTAGGGCCACTTGGAAACAGTGATCATAGTGTGATCAAATTTGACTTCATGACTGGAGGGAGGACATGAAATAAATCTACAGCTCTAGCATTACATTTTGAAATGGAAACTGATAAAATAAGGAAAATAGTTAGAAAAAAAACTGAAAGATGCAGCTTCAAAAGTTAAGAGTTTACATCAGGTGTAATCGTTGTTTAAAAATACAATTTTGGAGGCCCACTCCAAATGCATTCCATGCATTAAAAAAAGTGGAAGTAAGGCCAAATGATGCTGGCATGGATAAAAGTTGAGAAGAAAGAGGTCATTTTACCCAAAAGACTTGCTTTCAAAAATCGGAAAAAGGATCCATCTAAAGAAAATAGAAAAAAGCATATGCGTGCCAAGTTAGATGTAAAAGATTGATATGGCAGGCTTAAAGAGAATTTGAAAAGAAGCTGGCTATAGAGGCAAAATTTATAATAAAACTTTTTAAAACATATCCGAAGCAGGAAGCCTGTGATAGAGTTGGTTGGACCATTAGATGATCGAGAAGTTTAAAGGGGCTTTAGGGAAGATAAAGTCATTGTGGAAAGACTAAATAAATTCTTTGCTTCAGTGTTTTCTGATGAGAATTTTAGAGAGATATCCATGCAAGAAACTGAATTCAGAGGTGATGATTCAGAAGAACTGAAACAAATCATGGTGAAGCTAGAAGATGTAATAAGGCAGATTGACAAACTAAAGAGTAGCAAATGTCCTGGACCAGATGATATTTCACCCAAGTTCTGAAAGAACTAAAAAATGAAACTGCAGATCTATTACTGGTAATTTGTAACTTATCATTAAAATGGTCCATTGTATATGAAGATTGGAGTGGGGCCATTGTAATCCTGATCTTTAAAAAGGACTCCAGGAAGATCTGGGAAACTATATAGTGAGTCTGACTTCAATGCCGGGAAAAAGTGTGGAAACTATTCTAAAGTACAAAATAACAGACCATATAGAAAAACACAAACAGCATGGATTTACACATGGGAAATCTCGCCTCACCAATCTGCTACATTTTTTGAAGGGGATAATAAATATGTAGATAACGGGAACCAGCAGATATGGTGTATTTGGATTTTCAGAAGGTGTCTGACAAAGTATCTCATGAGAGACTCCTGATAAAATAAAAAAAATCATGTGATAAGAGGCAACGTCCTATTGTGGATTGCAAACTGGTTAAATATAGGAAACAGGGTAAGACTAAATTGGCAGTTTTCTCAGTGGAGAAGGATAAACAGTGGCATGCCTCAGGGACCTTCACTGAGAATGATACTTTTTAATATATTTATAAATGACTTGGAAAGGGGAACATTAAGAGATGTGATAAATTTACAGAAGACACAAAATTATTCTGAGTTGTTAAATCACAAGTGGATAGTGAAAAGTTGCAGGAGGATCTTGCGAGACTGGAAGATTGGGCATTCAAATGGCAGCTGAAGTTTAATTTTGACAAGTGCAAAGTGATGTGCAAGGGAAAAGGTAACCCACACTGTAATTACACCATGTTAAGTTCCATATCAGGAGTTACCATTCAGGAAAAAGATCTGGGCGTTATAGTGGACAATGCTTTAAAAATCCTCATTTCAGGGTGTGGCAGTGGTGAACAAAGCAAACAGTTCATTACAAATTATTAGGAACGGAATGGAGAATAAAATAGAGAATATCATATACAGTACACAGTTCTGGTCATCTGGTCATACACAGTTCTGATCATCGCATCTCAAAAAAGATGTGGTTGCACTGGAAAAGTTCAGAGAAGGACAACCAAAATGATAAAGGGGATGGAAAAGCTCCGCTATGAAAAAAGGCTAAAATATGGCTATGAAAAAGATCTATAAAATTATGAGTGGAATTGAATGGGTAAATGCAAATTGGTTATTTACACTTTCAAAAAATACAAAGACTAAGGGAAAGTCCTTGAAATTAGTTTGCAGCACATTCAAAACAAATTGGAGAAAATACTTTTTCACTCAATGCACACTAAAGCTCTGGAATTCATTACTAGAGGATGTGTTTAAGGCATTTAGCATAGGCAGGTTTAAAAATATTTTGGAAAAGTTCCTGCAGAAGTCCATAAACTGTTATTAAGTAAGTAGACTTAAAGGTGAATTTTAAAAGCTGGGCATGCGCCAAAATTGGAAGATGGGCATGCATGTAGGACATACGCGTCTACTCAATTTTAAAAGCAGCCCACATGTGCGTATAAGTCCCAATCTGCGAATATCTTGCAACGGAAACAAAAGGGGTGGACTCTGGGCATGGTGTGGGTATTCTGGGGTGTCGCCAAGAGATGTGGACACAAGTACCTATGCTCCTGGGCATGTACCCAAGTCCAGTGCTGAATAACTTTACTTCTGCTATGGAGGAGATGCAAATCTATTAAGAAAACTTTACAGGTATCTGTGAGGTATTTGAGGGGTCTGGGTAACCGGGGGGCATGCATGCTAAAGAACTGGGGGGTGGGGAAAGGACTTAGCTGAACAATAGGAAAATTGGTAAATGAACTGGTGATACTGGCCATCAGCTGGACATGGATCTGTAATAAAATACCCTCAGTTGTGCCTCCATAAGCCAACTTACACTGCTGGGCTCTCACAAGCTTAAAATTAGGCAGTTAGATATGGGCACCTCGGCTATTTTATAACATGTACGCGTATGTGAGTGCATGTTAGGAAATTGCTGCATCTTTGAGCATGCGCGTCAAACATGCATACGTGTGCCCACGCACCTGTTTGAAAGTTACTGTCCCTGAGAAAAGCTACTAATTATCACTGCATGCTAGCGGCACGGGATCTATTTACTGTTTGGGATTTTGTCAAGTACTTGTGACCTTGATTGGCCGTTGTTGGAAACAGGATGCTGGGCATGACAGACCTTTGGTCTGACCTTGTATGGCAATTTTTATGATACAGCAGTTTAAGACAAAAATTACATATTCAGCAAATGATTTAACAAGGAATCATACTACCACCGGGAACTGATCAGACCTGAGAACTACATCAAAATACAATAGGCTAGAACATATAGCAAGCTAACACTAAAGTCCAGGTTCGAGATATCTTTTACATGAGACACAAAATAAACAGTGTGTGAGATAAGGGTGGGAAATACATCTGCAAAGTTAATATAAACAAGAGTTGGATTACATTCCCAGCTTATACTGATGTCCACTGGACTAAAGATATTCAGTACATAAACATTTCTCACCAAAATCTTTGTACCATGGTTTGCATTTTTTCCTGCCTCCATACCTCTGTTTCAACTTGTATAGTCAGTTTGCCTCAGATTTCTCTAGTAACTCTTTCACAGATCATTTCACTGAAATTGCGTGAGCATACTTACAATTCTTTCTACTCTCCTTTTAGTTAACATACGTGAGCATACATACAATTCTTTCTACTCTTAACCTGCCCGAACGCAACCCACCTCATCCCATACTCAAGTCTTCTCACCCCCTGAATCCCTCACTCCGCTACTTCCTCCCACCCCACCTTCCCCCCTCCCTTCCCTCATCCCCCCCACCTCTATTCCTAAATTACCTACCCAACAAGTCCCTTATCCCAATTTTATTTTATCAACAACACATTCATGTACATATGTTATTTTCTATAACCTTTTGTTATATCCTATAACCTTTTGTTCCATGTACCACTGTTATAATATGTTATAATTGTTTTTTTGTAAAATAGGGCGGACTACGCCCTATTCCCTTGGTTATCTGGAAACCGATGTGATATCTCGATTGAATGTCGGTATATAAAAGAAATAAATAATAATAATAATAATACTCTCCTTTTAGTTAACATATTCAATTCTGAATTAAATTATTAGTATGGCTTCACTCTGTTCTTTTCACATTGTGAAACTACTCTGTTAAACTAGGCAGATTGCTTGCAGGTACACAGGTACTTTGTTACGAAGGCCAGCAAGCACATTTCCAAAAGGAAACTCTATGCAGGGCTTTCCTTTGAAAATTCAAGGGAACCCGGATAATGCAGGTACTTTGCTCTTTGAATAACTAATCTAGGAGTGATATTGCCTTACTAGGCAGAATTATTTCAGGATTAATACGGAACTCTATCTCCAATCTTCTTCTACTGTGAACATAAGCAGTAGTGAATCTGAAGTGAATGAATATTCACTATTAAATTAGAGCTGTATGTGAAAACACATTTTAATAGAGTCTAAACAATATCAAAGGTAGGAAGCAGAGAAGAAATACCAGAAACTCCAGATATTTAAGTTCTTCTTAATATTTTAATTTTTTTTTTTGTCATTCAGAAATAGGTAGCAGTTTTGTAGATGTCTAGTGGTGATGTTTCCAGTGATAGTATGGCAATGTTACATAGTCGTTAGAGTACAGACCTAGGAACATGGATATTGTATCCATGCATTAAAAAAATACATGGCTATCCTTTTGTATATCAAACTCAAAGGAAGAAAATCAAAACTTAATATATTAACAGAGTCCTAAATAGGATTTTCATCAGGAGCTATTTCTAACTGACCCAAGAATGGCCTGCTTTCCTATGGTAATAAACAATCCCCTAAAAACCATAACCTTTCTTACAACAGAAAAGTAATTTTAAAACATTCCTTTGTGAGCTATGAGGATTAAGCAATAAAACCAGTAGTTAAAAAATTACTTAAAACACCACTTAACTGGAATGCAATAAGTTTTACCTTGAGAACGTTAAATCTTTGCCACACTAACTTAGTCATGGTAGCAGCATGTATATATGGAAGCAAAAAAAAAAATCTATGTTATGTATGCTATGTATGTGTTGATATCCTCTCTGGTAACTAGACATAAGTGAAAGTGCCGGTAAGCCAACTTGTCCCTTTTTCTCAGTCAAACTCATCTTTCAGGATAAGGCTTTACTGCATAGCACACTATCTCTGTAGTGTGTGCAAAAGGACTTTAAAATACATATTAAACTTTACTGCATAGGCTTATATATTTATATATATAATCAATTCTATTAAACCTCAATTAAATACCATAACTAAATCAATATTATAAAATATCCTGATGAGGATCAAATTTCAACATCGGAATGATAGCTGTGTCAAAAAATATAAAATGTAGACAAAAATCCCTTCAAAGTACTGCCTTATGCATGTATTCTTAAGGGTAGCTAAATGCCATCTTCCAACTTTATCTAGAAACTTTTAATTCCTTCCCCTTTAATTATTTCACATTCAAACTCAGTCAGGATATGGAAAAAATTCTATTCATTCTTTACTGCCATTCTACTACTCTTCTTAGGGCCTCATTTTCCAAGGAGTTACCGCGTGTGATAATTCCGCAAATCGCGCTAACAGCAGTTAACGCGATTTGCAAATTTTTAATTTTGTATTCAGGGGGCGGAGCAAATGTAAAGCAGGGAGGATTTATCGTGTGCCGCGAAACAACCGCACTGTTAGCGCGGCTCCTAACGCGGCCAATAACTACACCTCTTTCTTGCGTTATGTTGTGCGCTACAGCCAGTAAAGGTTTATCATGGTTCATGATGTTTCTGGACAGGCCTGTTTCAGGGGGGAGGGGGAGGGGGAGGGGGAGAGGGAGAGGGAGAGAGAGAGAGAGAGAGAAACTTATGATAGTGCCTCCTCCCTAGACAGGTATTTGTATCCCTATGGGAGGCCCACCTAGTAACTCGAGGTGAGGGTTAAGTATTAGTGTAGGGGGTTAGGGGCCCCTTTCACATTCAACATGAGATGTACGAACAGAACAGTGGTCTCTTGTGAAGATTTGCTGGCCTTCGGAGTGAGGAAACTCACTCCAAGATGAGATTTGTGCAATGTTCTCTCCACCTAGCTTGTTGTTACCCAGGTAGAGAGTCCATCAAGCTAGGTGGAGAGAACCTTTCCCAAATCTCATCTTGGAGTGAGTTTCCTCACTCCGAAGGCCAGCAAATCTTCACAAGAGACCACTGTTCTGTTCGTACGTCTCATGTTGAATGTGAAAGGGGCCCCTAACCCCCTACACTAATACTTAACCCTCACCTCGAGTTACTAGGTGGGCCTCCCATAGGGATACAAATACCTGTCTAGGGAGGAGGCACTATAGCAAGTCTCTCTCTCTCTCTCACCACAATATACTGGCAATGTAGCCCAAATTGGGCTAATTTTGCAATACACATGCTTATTAGCTTAAGGTACACCCCTTTTTGGTATCCAATGCGATATTGAAAATGAGGCCCTTAGAGTTAAATTCAATTGGAAAGAATTAAATTATTCTCTTATGCTGAAGCCTAACAAAGGGAACTCCATCTAGATGACAATTCTTATAATTGGCTGCTGATAAAAACATACAACATTCTTAGTCCTATATTTATAAATAATATTTATAAAGAACAATCTCCATTTTGAAGATTTTTAAAGTTGAACATTTTCAC
Source organism: Rhinatrema bivittatum (assembly GCF_901001135.1). Taxonomy (NCBI): domain Eukaryota; kingdom Metazoa; phylum Chordata; class Amphibia; order Gymnophiona; family Rhinatrematidae; genus Rhinatrema; species Rhinatrema bivittatum. Next base: position 93,632,278 of record NC_042623.1, read on the forward strand.
TCAACCCATCTGTAGGTGAAGAATGAAAATGCCATGAATATTCATCCCATTAACTGGAAAATTATTTTATATATGTGCAGCACACACCATTTATGCTTTCTGGAAAGAGAAATTATAAATGTAAAATGTAAAATGTACTCAAAATATACACTTGTATGCATAAAGGTGATTTTTATCACCTTTACCACCAGAAGCAAAAGAACTTCAGATGACAGTAACTGCAGCATTCAGTATCAGGGTAATTTTCAAAAGGGGCCCAATAGTCAGCACCAGTTGAATATCCAGGCATGGTCAGCAGATGTCACTTAGGCCTGGATTCTCTAAGGTCGCAGACCTTAGAGAATCCGACGGTAACGGGGGGCGAAGCGGGGGGTGGTCCTGCGATAGCCGGCAATGATCGCACATCAGCGGTGCGATCGCTGCCGGCTTTCGCGCCGAATAACTACACCATAAAAGGTGTAGTGATAAACACCATAAAAGGTGTAGTTATTCAGCGCGAAACTGACGGCGATAAGGAATCTTACCTTTCGCTACCAGCAATGTGTCTGCAGCGTCGGCCCCGGTGCCGCCCCGACTCCTCCTCTTCCGGGGCCAACTCCACCCCAACTCCGCCCCGAGCTAGCTATCGCACGCGAAAAGGGACTTTTCGCATGCGAAACATCCCTTTTCGTGTGCGATAGCGTTAGAGAATGACCCCCTTAGCCAGGTAACTTTTTATTTGGCTAAAAAGTAGCCAGCTAAGACGTCGATTTTAAAAGCGTTGCTTGCGTAAAAATGCCCAGATATGCACATATGTGGGTTGTGCAAGCAACTCAGATTTTAAAAGCTGTGATTTGTGTGCAAATATACCAGTTTGCGTGCCAAAAATAAAGGAGCATAAAAAAGGCGAGGCATAGGCATTCCAGGGCTGGGCCAACACTTATGAGCATAACTCCTCATTTCAAAACCAGAGTCCGCAGAGTGTGTCGGCTTGTTAGTCACTTAATTTTACTGCTACTCCTGATGAGGAGCAAGTCTGTAGATCTTGCGTTTTAGGGCTGACAGGATAGGGTAAGGGGACAAAGTCAGCTGGGGGATGTGAAGGATGAAAAATCAGAGGGTCTAGAAGACCTCAATATTGACTGGGCAAACTGGTGGGCTAACTGGAAAAACTGAGAATGTCTCTTGCACGAGCATGTTTTAAAACACACTTACATATGCGCATTAAAGTCCTATGGAAGATATGCAAAGTAGGTTTGCTCGAGTAAGTACTTACATGCAGTAGGTGTATTTTAAATCATAAGTTGGTAATTTTCAAACAGGCACACGGGTGCATATGTGCACATGTTCGTCAGCCCATGCCCAGAGATGCAGCTGTTTTATACATATGCATAATTATGTGTGCATGTTATAAAATAGCCTGGCTGCAAGCACGTGTGCAAAATTTTAAGTAGGTGCACACAAGTTTACACAAATACCCTTTCTAACATGTAAATTGGGGGATTTTAAAAGAGGCTCACACTGATGCCATTTCCAGTTTTACCAGTCTGTACCCAGTTCAACCAATTAAGAGATAGGCCTTCCAACCCCCTGGTTTAATAGCCTTCACTCTCCCCATTTATCCCCAATTCATAAAATCCCTCTGATCTGCCTATTTCTCTTTATTTTATAACTTACATGGCATAGCTGAAGTAAAGTTATGCAACAGGGGGCCTTGATGCGTGTCAGATCATGTAAGTATTTATGTGCACATCTCAGTTTCACTCCCTGAAATGCCCATGCCTTGCCCAGACCACGCCTACATTCCTCCCCCTTTTTTAAAACTTATGAAATGTATGTGCTGTGGCATTTATATGCATATATGGGTGGCTTTTAAAATGTGTTCGATGTGCACAAACCTGACATATTCGCACATCCTCTAATTAATGCGGGCAATGGGCTTTAAAAATTCACCTTCATGCATGCAAATGCACACATGATTTCAAATTTCAGCGTATTTCTGCTCTTGCGCCGATATGCATGTATTTGGGCGCACGTGCACTCATTTTAAAATGCTTCTGTTAGTGAGGGGCAACATAGAATATTCCAGGGCAAGGACACTTGTTCAGCTATTGTACCCAGATAAATGCCAATATTCAGCATTATCTGGCTTAATTAGCTGGATAAGTTTAGGAATGTTATTCAGCTGTACTAAAGTTAGCTGGATAAACTCATCCGGCTAACTATAAGAATACTGAATATATTTAGCTGCATAAGTGCTCCACTGAATATTTTAGCAAAGTTAGCTAGGTAAGTTTATCCAGCTAACCTGGACAACTGGATAGCAGCTGAATATCGGCTCTGATATGTATAATGTTTGAAACTTGATTTCAGTTTAGTTATTTACAGCCTAAATATATTGAATTTAGCTGTAAATAATTTTACAGTAAGCTGGTATTTGATTTAATTATTTGTACATAAATGTTTGCTCAGAGATAAACCCTAGTTCTTAATATTCTAGATGTTGGCAATGTCATAAATGAAAGACAATTTCCTGGGATGAGAATATCTTAATGTAGGAAGAAAAGAGGATATGTAACAAAGCAATGAGCAGCTCTTATGCTCTGAACATGATGAATATTAATAAGGATGGCAGTTCATATGTACACCTGAACAGCATGTAGACACAAGAACGAAGCTGCCACAGAGTGCTATAAGAAATACAATACACTAAATTATTTTTCCTTTTGTTGCAGATATACCAACAACATTGTTTACCTGTAACAGTTGTTTTCAGAAGACAACAGTTCACTAGTCACACAAGTAGGTCACATGATGACACAAAGTCCAGAGCTTTCTGGAAATGAATTAATCTCTTCTGTGCAAGTGCAGGATTTCCTATGCAGTGGTAGCTTCACATTTTCTCTTAGTTCCTGATGAGCTAAAATGTATAAGGAAGAGAACAACTCGCAAGGGGAGATGGGAGATGAATTACTTTTTACCTGCTACAAGTTTCATGTTCTTTGAAAATTGGGGCAAAGTTGATTTCTCTCAAAATGCATAGTTTGAAAATTGCTCCTATTTTAACATAGGAGATGGTAGCAGACAAAAAACAATTGACCCATCCAGTCTGCCCAGTTATTACTGTCCACACTGCAGATATATCCCAGTGGCCAGGCATAGAAGCTTAACTATTTGTAGACTATTACAATTTATCTAAGACAGACTTTTCTTCCTCATTGGTTCTGTACCATCCTGGGCAGATGAGCATAGACAATCCTATACTTAATCCAACATCTAGCCCCTGTCCCCTTATGTAGAGCTGATAAGAAATTATGCAAGATTGTAGTATAACTTTCTGATAATTTTGCTTACTAAGGATGTCTAAGATTTTAAGCTCATGTCTTGGGAACATGGAAATATGAGTCTTGGTACCCTTAGCCCTTTTAAGGCAGATGCAACACACTGTGGTTTAACAACTGGATCTTGTCAAATCCCATGTTTCCTGGATGTGAGATATCATGACTATCTTCTTTTTTACCGGAAGTACGATATATGCGTTTTCCCATATATTCTTACATCCTGGAAGAAAAAGTAGACAGATGCTTCTACCAACTATTTTGGGGCACTGAAGTACTTCAGAAGACCAAGTAAAAGTTCCCTGGGTCCAACTTGAACTTGCAAACCAAGAGGATAGCCTTAGCCATCATTCAATTGAGATCAGCTGAAAGAAAGATCCTCAGGAGCTGAATGTTACAGTGAAGGCACAACAAATAAATCACAATAACACAAAATTTACACAAATAACCAATCATATAACAATATCAATAAAACCAATAAAAAGAAAAAATAAAATCTTCTAGAAAAAGCAAAAAACAATAAATAAATTAAAACAAATAGGAGTTAAAATAACAAAATAACTCATAAATTCCATAAAACCAACTACTATCAGTACTACGATTAATAGAAAATACTCAGAACAACAGGATTCCTTGATCTTTGAATCTTCTGTATACTGAGGAGTAAGGAGAGTCAAGGTGGCACCAACCCAGAAGACAATGGTACCAATAGGTCTGATTTTGGAGCAGTTCTTCTGAAGCCTGGGGTTAGGAGGAAAACTGGATTGGCTTTCTGGGCCTGCAACATTGCCTCAAACCTTAGATTCATAGCTTAGACAACACTGAGGAAGCAAGGTAAATTTTGGAACCAGCATACTTAGGGCCAATGGAATTGAATGACTCAACACTCAAACCTTGCAGATAGTATCTACAGTGAGAATCAGTGCAATTTTCTTTCTAACTCTGCATCATATAATATAGATGAAAACAATAGGGTATGCCTCATTAGAGACCACACACCTGAATGACCCATCTGAAGGAGAACCTGAAGACTTTGGAATAGCCTTAGTGTAGAGCAGCCTTGGTGTGGGAGGCCAAGACAACTTGTAGATGCATCCTCTTTGGATTGTTTAGAATCTATGATATATCAGGACTCTCAGAATCATACACTGAGGAGCTACCCTGGCATGGGGCACTTGTTCAGATTTAGATGGGAAGATAGAGATTTGGCTCAACTCTTGGGCTTATCCTTGAATTGAGGTACTGAAGAGAAAACGTATCCTTTCAGTAAGTCCTGATTAACAGCATAACTTTCGCCAGTTTCTAGGGTCAAATGGCAAGCATTCACATCCAGCTTCTTGAAATTGGGTTTAAATTCATTGGAATGAAAGAAGAGCTTGTTCTTCTGGGACCAAACCACTCTGGGTGAAATCGGGGAGCAAATTCATGTTGGTCAGTGAGGGACATCTTCCATGTACATGTGGGACAAAATTTGAACATGGTGATTTGAGATAATAAGAAAAAACAATGATGTGAAATCAAAAGAAGAAGAAAATTTCTTCAGAGAAGAGATACCTGTGGGAGGAAAGAGGTTCAGAAGCCTGCCGATATCTTTTATCTCGTTGAAAAATCAGAAAGAGGCCGTGGGAGGTAAGGGGATGGCTGATTCATCAGAATAATGAAAAAGAAAGTCTGGGGCTGGAGCAAGATAAATTCAGACCTATATGGTTAAAAATCAGTGTTTGACTATTTAGCCACATTCAGTGGCTGCTACTTAGCTGGATGACTATTCTCTTCTATTTATCTGGCTAAAAAGTTATGTCTCTAAGTGCTGAATGGGATGAGAGCATTATGGGGCATGGTTACTTATCTGGATAACTTAGGCCTAGATTCATTATTTTTCTATAAATATAGCAAAAAGAATGCCTGCAATAAAAAAGGGGCATGGTTATGGTAATTTTCCTGGTATTTCTTGCATAGGTATTTTACTGCAATGTGCATTAAATTTATTGCACCCGCCTTATTTTTAAATCTCAACCTGAGAAGTCCCTGCATTTTGGGCTGCTGGCAAGAGAGAGAAGGAGAGCCTCACAATAAAGTTAACTATTTATACTACTGTAAGAGGGGGTACTAAAAAATCAGGGTGAGGTTTGTGGGGTGGGGTGGTTCTGGGGGACAATTTTACATGCATAGTCATACAAATGAAGATTTAATATGATTTGGAGGGATGAAATGTGAAAGAAGAATAGATTTGTACCACGTTCTCTCTACCTAGCTTGATGCACTATGTACCTAGCTGCAGTCAAGCTAGGTAGAGAGAACGTGGTACAAATCTCCTATTCTTTCTCCTTTCATCCTTCCAAATCACATTGATGGTAACTGTGCTGTTCGTATTTATGACTGTGCATATTAAACTACCTCCTAAAACCCAACTCACCCCACAAACCTCACCCTGAGTTCACAATGACCCCTCTTACAGTGGTATAAAAGGTTCAAAATTCAGTGGGCCTCCACAGAGGCTTTCTCGCTCCCCTCTCCTTCACCTCTGCCCTTGCCCTTGCCCGCTCCCCTTCCAAGATATGATTTTTGATAATTCCTATTTCGGCTGTCACACACAGCTATTGCAGGCATAATGCCCAGATAAAATGTGTAGTTATTTCCGGCATTAAATTCCACACAACGTTAACCAGCCCTCATTTCCATGTACTCCACCCAAACCCCTCCCTCTTGAATAAAATTTGCATAAGCATTTTGCAATGCGGTGTTTATCGAATGCATTACGGCGTTATCGCAGGCATTAGGGCAATAACGCCCTAACCCATTTTGATGAATGACCCCCTAAGTTATCCATGTATATTATATTCAGTGGCATGGCTAATCTAGCCAGATATGCTTACCCAGCTAAATTACTCAGTCAGATAATGCCTGAATATCTACCTCACATATTTTAAAAGACTGAAAACCTAACTAGCAGGCCGGAGGAGCACACTGTTAACCCGCGATTGGACGCGCTAGCTTTACCCCTTATTCAGTAAGGGGTAATAGCGCGTCCAAAACGCGCGTCCAACCCCCCCGAACCTAATAGCGCCTGCAACATGCAAATGCATGTTGATGGCCCTATTAGGTATTCCCGTGCGATACAGAAAGTAAAATGTGCAGCCAAGCCGCATATTTTACTTTCAGAAATTAGCGCCTACCCAAAGGCGCTAATTTCTCCGGGCACCGGGAAAGTGCATAGAAAAGCAGTAAAACTGCTTTTCTGTGCACCCTCCGACTTAATATCATGGCAATATTAAGTCGGAGGTCCCGAAAGTTAAAAAAAGTAAAAAAAAAAATAGAAAAAAATAGAAAAAAAAATTTGAAATATGCCCGCGGCTTGTGGGTCGAAAACCAGAAGCTCAATTTTGTCGGCGTCGGTTCTCGAGCCCGCTGACAGCCATGGGTTCGGAAATCTGACCCACTGACAGCTGCCGCTCCTGTCCAAAAAGAGGCGCTCTTTTTACCGCTGGCCCTAATTTTAATAAATTAAAATACTGTATCGCGCGCACAGAAGAGTGGGTGCTCGCCCGCTCTCCCGCGATTTTACTGTATCGGCCCGAAGGGAGCTAAGAGGATAAACTAAATGTTTCTAAAGAAACAAGAAGAAAAGAACATGAACAGAGGAGAAAATGGTAGAGCCTGCTGGAATATCTCTCACTGGTGAAACAAAGGAAACTGAGAAAAGCTGCAGAACTGCCATAGTCTGGGAAGTGCTGCTTGTTCAGAAAGGATTTTAGTATTTTCCAGAAAGCCCCAGAATTCCATTCTGCTCATCTCCACTCATAGTTACATGACCCATTTATGTGACATGGTGAATCTAAACCTGCTTGTCTTAAGCAAAATTATGGTAACCAAATAAAAATAAATTAAAGCTTAAAAACTGTGTAGTTGTGGGAGTGCAGTCTGGAGAGAACCTCACCTGTGGGGAGTTTTGACCGGAGGGTCTGCCGGAGGTTTTACAACATCACCCGAACAGCGAGTGCTGGACACGCCCCCTGTGATGTCATCGGGCTGAGACGTTTCTCAGCATAAAAACCAGGGGTCTGCGGCGGAAAACCCTGGGAGTGCAGTCTGGAGAGAACCTCACCTGTGGGGAGTTTTGACCGGAGGGTCTGCCGGAGGTTTTACAACATCACCCGAACAGCGAGTGCTGGACACGCCCCCTGTGATGTTATCGGGCTGAGACGTTTCTCAGCATAAAAACCAGGGGTCTGCGGCGCTTAGCCGCCTGCGCGTTGCCAAAGGGGCGTGCCTAAGGGGCACGCCCCTTGACGAATCTTCCACTCTTGACTGAGAAGCCCAAAATTCCAACACATGGGCAGGAAAAGAAAAATAAAGGTTTTTCCTTCGATGCCATCCACTTCGACGGTAAGGGGTCCAATGGACTTACATATTTCTCGTTCAGTTAATACCAATTTGCAAAACCCCAATCCGGAAGTTTCTTTTTCATCGGGATCTATAAGGAGCCCTGGTCAACATTCGTCACCATTAGACTCAGAATATGGAATAAATATTAGGTCAGATAATCCGAATGAATCTGTGGTTATAGAATCTTTTACAGAAAATATTATTGCTTCAGAAGGAGTAGTTGCAAGTGGGGGGATAGAAACCCAGGCACAGGCAACCACTGTTGGGGATGATAATTTCAATATGGATCTACCTGATTTAAAAAATGTTACTTTAATAGATGTTTGGAGATCTGTAAAAAATATGGAGACACTGTTAACCCAGGCAATGACTCAATTTACCTCTGCTAATACTGAGTTAAAAAATAAGTTGCAGGATCATTCAGATCGTTTGGTTAATTTAGAGACTCAGAGTTTGGCAAATGAGCAACAGTTGTCTAATATAAAATCGGCAAACACTTTATTTATAAAGGATAGTTTGATGACACAAAGACAAATTGAGAACCTTGAAAACGGGATGAGAGTGAAAAATCTCCGTCTCTTAAATTTTCCAATTACAAGGTTGCTATCGGCAAATGAGTTATTCCGAAAATATTTAGCTGAGATACTACAAATTCCCTCTAGTAAAGATATGTTAATTTCAAAAATGTTCTATCTTCCTCGAACTCGACTTAATAATGCGGAACAGGATTTTGATGTAGTGCAGGATCATAGCCCCAATTTGACATCTTTTCTGGAGGCATCTATGGATGAAATCTCTACTAGGGCTACTCTTATGGTTACTTTTGTATGTGAAACAGATAAAAATATGGTTCTGCAAAAATTCTTTAAGAATAAAGACTTTTTGTTCTGTGGAGGGAAAATTCAGATTTTCCCTGACGTAGCAAAAAGCACTCAGGCGAGAAGAAAACAATTTATTTTATTAAAAGACAGAGTCATTGCCTTGGGCGCTTTCTTCGTATTAAAATTTCCATGCAAGTGTTGCGTAACACTTGCAAGAAATAAGTTTATATTCTATGACCCATCATATTTGGAAACGTTTCTTTTGGATAAGGAATCTAGCAAATAAATTTCTTCTTTTTTGATGGATAAAAAGTCTCATGGATAAGACGAATAAATAGAAAATTTCTCCCTTAGAAAATGTATATGTTCAATTAATTTACCTCTTATAGCACTCCCCAATTGAGGACTAATAAGAGTTGCAACAGAATTAGTTGATTCTTGATTTATATTTTCTTGTACTATATGGATGTTGCGATTTTGTGTTTCCTATGTTTTTATTAATGTAAACATTGATAAACTCAATAAATAATAAATTAAAAAAAAAAACAAAAAAAAAACTGTGTAGTTTAGTATTTAATTATTAGTCTTTCAAATATATAGTGTTGTGAACAATATGTTTTATTATGTTATTAAATAATTCCAATTTAACAGAGGTACTTTAAGTTAAAAATATTCACTATATAGTATGCCTTCTAGAATATAAATGCACATAATCTAACTCTTGTTTGCTTTTTAAAGTGATATTATCTTGCCATTTTATAGAGGCAAAGAGCATTAGGATACACAGCAGAACAGCTGAAAATAAACAAAATACTAGGATGCCTCAAGCAATTCATTGAACACTTGGAAACTTACAGGTGAATTTTCAAAGGAATAATGCACATAAATATAGAATACTATCATCATAATTTTCAAAGTAATTTACGCATGTAAAGTGTATTTATGTGAGCAAATCCTACGGACAATTAAATGGTGTCTATTGTAGCAATTTTCAAAAGCCCACTTACATGGGTAAAGTACAGTTACATCGTAATGAATTTGATATAAAACTTTTGCCTGACTGCTTACTTATGATTTTTTACTTCAAGTTTCATAACCTCATTTAATATTATTTAATATCTCTAAATACTTCTAAAAGAACTTTTTACATTTTGAAAAAATAATGGCTTGAAAGGAGATAAATTATACAGAAAACTTATGTACGATCTTGTAGTATATCAATTTAAAGAAAATCTTAAAATATTAGATGTGATTATGATTGTGTTATTCTATATGTTGCCCAGGGCTTCGGTATAGGGTCAATAAACATAAACATCTTAAAAATAAAGCAAAAATTATTAACTAAAGCCATAAATATGAATAGTAATGTTGCAGGGGCTTACTGGATTGTATGTTTGAAGAATAGAGAATAATTGCTCACCTGTAATTGCTGACCAATGACAGCAGTACATCAAGCCATGCTGGTCACATTAAGGGTCAAAGAACTTTTCTAGAGCTTTCCTAGAAATGTATTTTAGCACATGAATGGGTTTTGTTTGAGCAACTAAACCTACCGCTTTTCAGCTGAATCTGTAAATTTGCTAAACAGCAAATGGGTTGAAGTTAAGACACCGAATGGCTTGACTTGTTGGAAAAATCTGTGCCAAACAGAAATTGAGAGCTCTCTTGTATTTAAGAATATAAGAATTACCATCTGGGTCAGACCAAAGTCCATCAAGCCCAGCATCCTGACTCCAACAGTGGCAAATTCAGATTGCAAGTACATGGCAGATCCCATAAAGTAGATCTAATTCCTGTTTCTCACTCCCAGAAACAGCAATAGCATTGTTTAGTGTACCTGGCTAATAATGTGTTATGGACTTTTCCTCCAGGAACTTGTTCAAAACTTTTTTTAAATCACTCTATGCTAGCCGCCTTGATCAACAGATTTCATAGCTTGATAGTGCGCTGAGTGATATACTTTTTACAATTTGCTTTGAATCTGCTGGTTGTTAATTTCATGGAGTGTCCCCCTTGTTTTAGTATTATTTGAAAGGGTAAATAACCATCCTGTATTTAACCTTTCCACCCCACTCATTATTTTATAAACTTCTATCATGTTCCCTCTCAGCCATCTCCTTTCCAAGCTGAAGAGCCCTAACCTGCTTAACTTCTCATCATAGAAGATATGTTCCATCCCCTTCATCATTTTTGTCACTCCTCTCTGCATCTTTTCTAATTCCGCTATGTCTTTCTTGAGATGGGGCAATTAGAACTGCACACAATAAGTAAGGTGCAGTTGCACCATTACTCGATACAAAGATAATATGATATTTTGTTTTATTCCCCATTCCTTTCTGGAAAATTTCTTTTTTGACTGCCACCACACACTGAGAAAAGTCTTACTATTCCAATAGTTATAATGTGAACCGATGTGATGTACTCCAATGAATGTCGGTCTATAAAAACAATCAAATAAATAAATAAAGAAAGAAAGAAAGAAAGAAATATTGTCCATGAAGACTCCAAAATCATTTTCCTGGGTAGTGATTTCCAATACAAAACCCAGCACTGTGTACCTGTAGTTGGGATTATATTTACCTATAAGCATCACTTTGTACTGTTCCACATGAAATTTAATCTACCATTCAGTTGCGCATCCTCCTAGTCTCATAAGATTCTTCTGAAGTTCCTCACAATCAACTACTTTTTTAACAAATCTGAATAGTTATGTGCCATCTACAAATTTGATCACCTCAATCATCATTCCCTTTTCCAGATCATTTATGAATATGTTAAACAGCATAGGTGCCAGTACTGAACCCTGTGATACTCCACTAATAACCTTTCTCCATTTGGAAAACTAATCATTTAGTCCTATTCTCTGTTTTTAGCCTTTTAGCCAATTACTAATCCACAACAGAAAACTGCCCCCCTATCCTATGATTTTGTAATTTCCTGAGAATTCTTTTATGAAGGATTTGGTGAAATAAAAACATGATGGCAGAAAAAGACCATATGGTCCATCCAGTCTGCTTATTCATCCAATTAATTTAGTATCACTTCTTGTGCCTTCTGAAAATCGAAAAACACCATATCAACTGGTTCACTACATGTTATCTACATGTTTATTTACGTCTTCAAAAAATCAAAAAGATTGGTAAGACATGACTTCCCCTTGCTAAAACCATATTGACTCTTCCCCATTAAGCCATGTCTATCTATATGGCAAGTGATTTTGCTTTTAAGAATGGTTTCTACCATTTTGGCCAGCACTCGTGTGTTGCGCTGAGGATGAAAGGGAGCGCTAGGGGGCGCTCCCCAGCATGGGACAAGATGTGTGCCCCTATGGCGAGACGGTCCAAGTCTGGGAAGTGGAGAACCAGGGGCCTCTTACCGAACCTGTACGCCCAGGTGAGACCATCAATGCAATGATGGTCTTTGAACAGTCCTCCAACCATTCTAAGCCTTTTTGGACTGCCGCTGGGTAACAGTAAGGGTGGCACGCCAGCAGAGGTCAAGGGCAGATGGAGACATCTGGCACAGGACAAGACTCAGGCATTGAGGTAGACGAAGACTCAGGCGTTGAGGTAGAACTTGAAAGGATTGCTGCCACGCCATGCACCCTACACACCCCAGCTGGGATGGTCATGGACTATGTTGGAGGTGAAGCAATGAGCTGACATCGACTCAAATACATTAGAGTTCAAGATGGCAATGAGTACTGAAGAGAAGGACTGGAAATCCAAGATGAAGGATGTCAGGACAGACAGATTTATTTTATTTATTTATTTATTATTTTTATTATACCGAGTTTCATGACAGGAATCACATCAACCCGGTTTACAATTAACAATGTGAGTAAAGGCAGAGAGTAACATAGTAAAACATTTCCCAATTCAACGTCACATATAGAATGAAACTTAACAGATATAATAACAATATTTAGGATGTGAGAAAGTTACAAAAAACAAGGAAAAATAACTAGGATCTGAAAGGGGGAGGAAATTGAAGGAAGAATATTAACATTTTAGCCAACTGTATCAATTAATACATATGTATAGTATTATAAAATATAGATGCGTAGCAAAAATGATCAAATATGATGCTGTTGTGAAGTATAATAATAAGATGCTGTGACTGCGTATGAAGTTAGTGGGTTTATTACAGTTCACTAACTTTGTGTTTGTGCTGATGGGTGGGGAATTTAATCCAGTTCTGGGAACGCTTTTTTAAAAAGCCACGTTGAAGGTAGAAGCAGGCACAAGTTCTCTGAAGACCAGGGCAGGTTATGAGAAGAAGGATGAAGCTCAGAGACGAGACTCAGAGCCAGGATAAAGCTCAGAGGTGAAACTCGGAGTCAGGATGAAGCTCAGAGGCGAAACTCGGAGCCAGGGACACTGAGGTGAAACCCGGTGTAGGAACAATGAGATGCAACCCAATGCAGGGAGAATAAGATCCGGGGTCCTCAGAAGCTTGAACTGCCAAGAAGGAGATCAGACAGATGGACGATAAGGATCTTCGATCCATGAGATGAACTAGGCAAGTCAGATGAGGGACAAGATGACTCCTCGGCGCTGTCAGATGAAAGGACCCACCAGCGCCCTACACATCCCAGCAGGGGTGATCATGGACCACTGGACTCCTACGCGCCCTACTCAACCCAGCCAGGATGGTCGTGGACCACGAGGGATGGGTCAGAGCAGAGCTGAAGACATCTGGATGAAGACATCAGGAACAGACGGACACCTGGAACAGGCTAGGACGTCAGGTCAGGAACGGAACATCAGGAGAACATCTGGAACAACTTGGAGACATGGACATCAGGGAAACATGAAGACATCAGAGCAGAGACCGGAACATGGAACGAAGACGACAAGGGATCCCACATGGAACATAGTGCCTTGGAGAAGCTGGAAGACATGGAGTCCTAAGGAGGACTTGGTCCTTGCAAAGGCGATGAAGGAATGACCTGAAGAGCTTTTGTAGACAAAGCAGGAAACAGCCAGGGAGGAGCTTGAAGGTGGAGCCAGAGGGACCACTCCCTCCTGGCCCTTTAACTCAGGTTGGAAGACGCGGGCCCACCCCTAGAAGGCAGGAAGAGGAAACAGGACCCTGGACAGCGGCGTCCTGCTGCTGTGAGTGCAGCAACAGGAGCTGGGCCTCTGTGGAAGCCCCGACGTGAAAGGTGGCTCCCTGCCACTGAAGATGAGGCTGATGGTGACTCCATGCCGCAGGAAGATCCAGGCAGGATGGCTGGCATCAGTGGCGGCATCCATGCCGCGAAGAAAGGACTAAAGTCTGTGGCTCCCAGCCGCGGTGAACACCGGGGGCGGCTCCATGCTGCGAAGAACTCAGGCATCGGCAGGGACAGCCTCCCTGCTGTCCAAGGACCCCGGCAGCGGTGTCTGTGGCCTTCTGCCGCAAGGGAGAGCCCCGGCGTGGCTCCTGCTGCGCCGGTACGATGGCGGCCTCCAGCCACTACTAGGAACCCCAGCATGGCTCCTACCATGTTGGTGACAACATCGGAGGTCGGGCAGGGCTGGCTGAGGAAGCAGGTACTGCTTGTGGCCCTGCCGCCATCATGCTCACAATATCATGTCAGGCTCTCTGGTTTATAGTTTCCCAGATCACCCTTGGAGCCCTTTTTAAAAATCACATTGGCCACCTTCCAGTCTTCAGGAATTGTGGCTGTTTTAAATGATAGGTTTTAGAATACTAATAACAGGTTAGTAATTTTATATTTTAATTCTTTTAGAGCTCTGGGATGGATGCCATTCATTCCTGGTGATTTGATATTTATTGTCACAGATACTTTTTTTTATTTGCTCAGAATCTCCGCCATTAAAGAATGTTTCAGGGATGGGTATATTCCCAACAACTTCCTCTGCATAGACCAAGGCAAAGAATTCATTCAGTTTTTCTGCCATTTCCTTGTCCTTTCTGAGCATGCCTATTGCTTCTGTCATTCAGCAGTCCAGCTGTTTCAATCACAGATATTTTTGCTTTGAATGTACTTGAAAACATTTTATTATTAGGTTTTGCCTCACTGGCAAACTTTTTCTCAAAGTCTGTCTTGGCCTGTCTAACTACTGTTTTACATCTAACTTGCCAGACCTTATGCTTTTTCCTGTTTTCATAATTTGGATCTGCCCTCCATTTTTTGAATGATGCCCTTGTAGTTTTAACTGCCTCCTTTACCTATCCATTAAACACACTGGCAGTTATTTAATCTTTATTTAATCTTTTTTAATGCATGGAATACATTTTATCTGAGCTTCCAAAATGGTATTTTTAAACAATATCTACTCCTCATACAAACTATAAACCCTTGTAACTGCTCCTTTAGATTTTTTCTAATTTCTTCATTCTCTGGTAGATATTAAAAGCATTGCTCAAGTAAAAACAGCCCCATACATCCATATGTGGTCCTTGCACATTTTAAGAAAGCCAGGAAGTATGCGCGTATATACCTGTGTGCATGTCAAGAATAAGGAGGCAGAAAAGGGGCATTGATGTTTAAATTTTCAAAGGCTGAACATGGCAATGCATGCCAGGTTACCTACATAACTTCACTACTGGTCTTGATGAGGCACAAGTCTAGAGATTTTGAGCCAGAGGAGTCCTGAACAGAGGAAGAGAGAGAAAACCTCTGTCGAAGAGATAATCTGACACTCTATATATCTCCCTCTGTTAGAAGGGCACTTTTTTTTTTTGGGGGGGGGCAGTGTTACATTTGCCTGCCTAGGATGCAAGGGTCTATAGACCCTTATAACACTGTCCTCCCAAAACCCACCCTGAGTTGAAAGTGCCCCTCTTATAGAGGGAGATATATAGAGTGTCAGACTGCCTCTCTAAAAGAGTCTCTCTCTTTCTCTCTCTCCTCTCCCCCCCCCCCCCCCAATATGGTCATTTGTGCATGTAAAGGCTGCACAAATACACTCAGAAGGGATATTTTAAATGATACCCATGTACTTGCATGCATGATATAAAATTAAGCATGCCCAGTACATGTGCTTATGGGCACACATGTGCTCCTTTTATAATTTACTTGCCTGTGATAGTCTCCCTTTTTAAAGTTATATGCTACTGTAGCAGATTTATTTAATATCTTCCCTGCCATAATTATGTCAAATTTGACTACAATATGATCACTATTGCTTAGTATCCTCATCAAAGTAACCCTCACACCAGGTAATACGTTCCACTGAGGAATAGATGCAAAGTAGCTACCCCACTCATTAGTTCTAGGACTAGCTGCCCCATGATGCAGTCATTTATGGCATCTAGAAACTTAACCTCTCTAGCATGTCCTGATGAGATACTGATCTAGTCAATACCAAAAATAATCTATTATTTTTGTGTTGCCAAATGTATTTGCTTTTTTAATTTCAGCTAGCATTTCATAGCCTGTTTCTTCATTTTTGCCATGTGGCTGGTGGTTTAGACCCACTTCTATACCATATCTGTCATATATGAAAATGCACATCAGTAAATTAATTAAGACAGGTTATGCCAAGTTGGGTATACTATATCATTTGAAACCATTATTAACTTTTGAGGACTTCTGTACTGTATTGCAAACTCTAATCTTCTCAAACCTAGACTACTATAACGCTTTACAACTAGGTCTTCCAGCATGTCACTTAAAACCACTATAACTATTACAAAATGCCACAGCAAAACTCTTATTAGGATCTAGGAAATATAATCACATTACACCCTCGCTTATGTCACTACTTTGGTTACCAGTACAAGCCAGAATCCACTATAAAATATTAACGATAATATTCAACATCATTCATTCCAATAACACTGGGTTATTAGGAATGACACTACAACCATACAATCCATAGTGAACACTAAGATTTCAAAATAAAGGACTATTGACTATTCCTATAATACGTACCACACATCTGACGCCTATAAGAGATCATGTGTTTTCCATAGCAGGTCCAAAGCTCTGGAATTCTCTGCCTGAGATGTTACATATTTACCAGATAGAAAGAGATTTAAATGTGAACTAAAAACATGGCTATTCAAAAATGCATATAAACTAACAAAAACATTAGAATATACTGAGTCATAAAGACAAGAAGGACAAAAGATAATAATTGAATCATGAAGAATAAATCAAACGAGAGAATGTAAGATTCTCAAAACAACCCTCTGACTAAGTTGTGACAAATATCATTTCATTTTAATTTTCTATACTCTTTGCCTTAAGTGATAGATCAATTATTAATTTGTACTAATTTCACTTGATAGATATTAATGCCTGTCTTTGAATACCACCTCTGTAACCAATCATTGTTTGTTGAGTTATAACTATGAATGTCACTTTGTAAACCGTTGGGATCTATATATGGAATGACGGTATATAAAATGCCTTAATAAATAAATAAATATGGAATTTCTATCCATAAGTATTCCACAGTGCATTCTGTTTCCTGTAGGATGGGTCCTTATTACAGACCTGATCAATAATTGGTATACTAACTTGGTTAATGTCTATGATAAGGTAGTGCTGCAAGGGTATATGTCAGTTAGGTGTGTGTGTGTAAATGTACACCATGGTTTTCTCATGCCTTAGTGTCTCTGCAGAAATTACTTAGAGAAGCTAAGAGAAAGTGGAGGAAATAGTATGATGATTGCTCCAAAGAGCTTTACAGAGAATTATTAAGAGAGTATGGAGCTAGCTGCCTGAAGGCCAAATGTGATTACTTTACCCGCAAGCTAGAAGAGTCTATTAATCATCCATTGGAGCGATTTTCTGTTGTAAGGAATTTAACTATTAAACCAGTAATAGCCACTCAGAATTATCCTACTTGTGAAAAACTGGCAGACTTCTTAGAGGAAAAAGTTGCTGGAATTCAATCAAAACTAGTTTCCACTTGTAACATAGGTGGAAACGATGCCCCTTGGGGCTTAGCAGTAGATAAAAGAACTACCTTTATGCAGATATTGATGAAAGAAATTACTTATGTTGTTGGGAAACTAAAATTGACCAACTCTCAGTTAGATTCCTGCCCTTTTGTAATAGTTAAGAGTATGAACGTGTTCTCATTTGATATTATTAGGATAATATTTAATAAATCTCTGGTCGATGGCCATGCGCCAAGACAACTGGCAATGGCCAATGTTAGACCAGTTCAAAAGTATGTACATTTACCTTTGGGAGAACTATGCAACTACTGACCAATATGCAATTCTCCATTGATGGCTAATGTATTAGCAAGATGTGTGTTCTCTAGTTAGATGAGTTTCTGAATGATAATTTTGTACTGGATGATCATTAATTTGGCTTCAGAAAGGACCATAATAGTGAGCTACTATTATCATCACTTTTGGAACAAGGAGACATAGGCAATTTAGTGTAGCTAGACATCTTGGCTGCTTTTGATACCATTAAGCATAATTTGCTGATTGCTTGCTTGTGCCATATTGACATTGGTGAGATGGTGCTGGCCAGGCTTATATCCTTTCTGCAGGACAGAAGCAACATGTGCAACTAGGCAGTTCTTTTTCAACTTGGAGAACTTATGTTAAAGTTGAATTCTGTCCCGTTTAACCTTTACCTGTCCCCTCTAGGATTTGTGCTTAAATCATTGGGTTTAACCTATTTTATTTATGCTGATGAAATTCAGCTGTTTATTCCCTGTGATATGAACAGCTCTTTCCATGAACTATTTTATGAAAAGTATCTGTCAAATATCAGTAATTGGCTGACAAGCAGTGGGCTTTATTTAAACATATAAAAAACTAGGAAAATGTCCCCAAGAGACGGCATTATATTATTATTTTATGAGGGATCTTCTTTATCAATTTTTTCTGAAGTCAGGAACGTCTGTGTCATTTGAGACTCCAAGCTGACCTTAAAAACGCAGATTCAGCATCTGGCAAAAATAGCCATTTACAAGTTTAGGGCCTCATTTTCTAAAGTATCGCAGGCCTGCGATACTTTAGGTAATGAGGGGCCAAAACGGGGGCGGTCCTGTGCTAGCCGGCAGCGGTGCGATCACTGCCGGTTTCGCACCCAATAGTGCCACCATAGAAGGTGTAGCTATTGGGGGCGAAATAGGTCGTGAAAAGGCCCTTACCTTTTCGTCGTCCGTGGCGTCTTCGTGGAGTCGGCCCCGGTGACGCCCCGACTCCTCCTCTTCCGGGGCCAACTCTGCCCCCATCTTGGTATCACACGCGATAAGGGACTTTTCGTGTGTGAAATGTCCCTTATCGCGTGCGATCCGTCTGGTAAATGACCCCCTTATTTTGTTAAGACCCTTAACATTTTTGCTCCCAGTTGAAATGTTTAGAACTGTTTACAGGCATTACTACTTGGACATCTAGACTATTGTAGTAGTCTTTATATTCGGCTTTCAAATAAATTGCTCCATGTGTTGCAACTAGTTCAACATGCAGCTGATAGGTTGTTAAGTGGGAGTAGAGTAAGGGATCATATTATTCCAGTAATTACTCCAGTAATATAATTTATATTGGTTCCCAATAAAATGGAGAACCCAATTTAAGATACTGGTTCTAACCCATAAATTATTGAACTCTGAGCATTTTGCTTGGGAACTAAAAGCTACAATGAGCCTATATGCTTGTAAAGATCTTCTGGGACAAGACTGTTCACTCCAGTATCTTGAAATTATAGGCGCAGCAAACTCAAACGAATGTTCTCATACGTTGCCCCTGCTCTGTGGAATGCATTGCCAGTTGAGCTCAGGAATCAAAAAAGATATAAAGTGTTTTAGAAAAAAGATTTTAAGTAAGATTTAATATATGATTTATATATATAATTTTGCTGTAATCAGCAATGAACAATTATAATGGCTATATCCTTATATAATGCTATACATTCTATCTCAATAATCTTACTATTCAGATTTCTGGCATTCACATACAGACATTTTAAAGTATGTTCTTTTATTTGAATTTTAATTTCTCTTTGTATTCACACCTTAATTATTATCAAATGATACAAGCATTTTAAAGTCATTCACATCTGGGTGCTCTTTGTCTACATCCATCTGAACTATTTCAGTCTTAATTACAACCTCTTAACTGGGATATTCTTATTTCCCTCTTTTGAAAATATCATTGAAATATACATTTCTCTGAACCATGCACTTCTAAGCATCTGTTGGCTTTCCTCCATGGTCTAGTTTAAAAGCTGCTCTATCTTCTTTTTAAAAGTTAGAGCCAGCAGCCTGCTTCTACTCTGGTTAAAGTGAAGCCCATCCCATTGGCATAGGCTCCTCTTTTCCCCAGATATCCCCCAATTCCCTACACCTTGCACTCAATACTTCAAAAACTGAAATCCTAATTATTACTAATCAACCCAGCTTATCCATTCACCAACTGCAACAGAACACTTCACAAAATCTCACACCCCCGTCGACTGTCAGAGATCTAGGAGTTCTCTTAGATACACAACTTAGCTTCAAATCCCACATCAAATCACTCCTAAAAGGGGGCTTCTATAAACTCCAAACCCTCAAAAAACTTAAGCCTCTCCTCCACGCACATGACTTCCGTACCGTTATGCAAACCACTATACTATCAAAACTTGACTATTGCAACTCACTGCTAATAGGCCTTCCAGCTTCCACAATCAAACCCCTCCAAATCTTACAAAATGCCATGGCTCGCATCCTTACAAACTCAAGAAAGACTGATCATATTACTCCCATATTACAAAACCTCCACTGGCTACCAATCACCTATCGCTCTCAATACAAAACACTTACTATCATACATAACACGCTATATAAAAATAACTCCCCCTGGATCGAAGATATGCCACACTTCCACCAGGCCAACCGTCCTACCAGAAACTCCCTTGCGGGCACCCTCCACACCCCTTCACTCAAAATTGCTCACCTCACAAACACCAGAGCGAGAGCCTTCTCCATCGCCGGCCCCACACTTTGGAACTCCCTCCCCACCGAGCTCCGACTAGAACCTTCACTTAATCAATTCAAAAAAGGAATCAAGACCTGGTTATTTAAACAGGCCTATCCCAACGCCTCTCAACCCTAGCATTTGACTTCTCCTCAACACTCATTATTTCCCTCTCCCTAGTACAGTGTCCCCCCGCCCCCCTACACACCCTCCCTCCCTCACCACCCCATCCATTTTATGGCTTCCTGATATTCAGTCACCACCTCTCCTTCCCATCGCCACCACCTGCCCCCTTGTACAGTTCCTACCCCACCCCGCCTCCCCTATGCGCTTCATCCCCCACCCCGCGCTACCCCCCACTCTGTCGCCTCTTGTATATAATTAATTTATGTCCAACCTGGTTAACCACATGTAATCTCATTTAATAACTGTGGCGCCCGTTGGCTCTACAGTAAAGTTGTCACCCTTTTAACTTCCTATCCTTCCTCCATCTATCATTGTAATTTCCTTTCTCAGTTGTCTGTAAACCGACATGATGTTTTTTTTTTTACGAATGCCGGTATATAAAAGTTATAAATAAATAAAGAAATAAATAAATCTAAATCTCTCTTTCCTGCACCATTGTCTTATCCATGCATTGAGACTCTGGAGCTCAGCCTGCCTCTGGGGTCCTGCAAATAAAACAGAGAGCATTTCTGAGAATGCAACCCCTAGGGGTTCTAGATTTCAGTTTCCTAAGAACTTAAATTTAGCTTCCAGAACCTCGTTCCTGCACCTTTCTATGTCACTGGCACCAACATGTACCACTATAGTCAGTACCTCCCAGAATTCTCTAAAATCATATCTAGATGGTGCGTGAGGTCTGCTAACTGCACCAGGCAGGAACGTTGGATCTTCACATCCATCAACCACCCAGCTATCTACATTCCTAATGATCAAATCGCCCACTACAATAGTCGTTTTAACCCTTCCCTCCTAGGCACATGCCCCTGGAGACACATCCTCAGTGCAAGAGGATAAAGCATCAACTGGAGGTCAGGTCCTAATTACAGGATCACTTCCTGCCACACCCAGGTGATGTTCTCTTGACAGGTGACCTTGCTTCTCCAAAGCAATACAAAGGCTGCTTGCCTGGAGTTGAGACCACTCTACTAATGTTCCTAAAGGTCTCCTCTATATACCTCTCTGCCTCCCTCAGCTCCTTCAAATTTGCCACTCTGACCTCCAGACTCATTCTTTGAGAGCCAGGCGCTCTTTATACCAGGTACATACATAAAGCCCCTCACCAACAGTAGATCATCATACATGTGGCACTCAATCCAAAAGACTGGATAGTCCCCAGCTCACTGCTAGACTTCTGTCTTCATCTTAATTTTGTTTAGTTGCTAAAGTTTTAAAAGTTGATTAAGGAGTAAGTATGTCTCATTTTAATAGTTTTTAAATTTGATTAAGGTTTTTAAATTATTTATTTGGTGTCTTATAAATCTAAGGTTTTAAATTGATAACTAGGTGACATGACCAGCAACAAGACTATAATTTGTCAATCACTAAAATCAGGGTTAACTGTATGTTATTCTAAAACACTAATTAACTCTTATTTTGAATATTTTCCACTTATCTGGAAGGGGGGACATAATCTATATAACAAAAAAGTGATTGGGGTGGGTGGAAATGGGTGAGAATCAAATAGTGACTAGTTGCCCAGGCACCAGTACTCTTATCTTTTCAGATCAAGTAAGTAACGTTTGCAAACTCATAATTCTAATGCTTACAAAAAACTAACCATCACAAAAATTAATCCTATAATCCTTAAAGACACACCGTTCTTTAAACTTACAAACAAAAATTAAACTTTACTAGCTCACAAAATGAATCCAAAGTCTATTGTCCCTAAACACACACAATTCTTTGCACTTGTAAACAAAAACTATCCTTTATTAACTCCTAAATTTAATCCAGTCTATTTTCTCTAAACACACACAATTCTTAACACTTGCAGATATTAACCTTAACTAACAAACAATATTGACAGCCAATAATAGTTTAACCCTTTAAGAATATTTGTCTTTCAAGATTTAAGCATCCTTTCCCAGCAAGTCCAACTTACCACCAACAGATGAAGGTTCTGCAGTTAGCACTCCCTATGTATTATGCAAAGATCCACCTTGTTCTGATGTGAATTAGCATAAGGTTGAAATGTCGTTAAAGCCCTGAGGTCACCAACTCTGTAGGTTGAAGTGACTTTCATTGAAAATGTGATTTTTCAGGTCAGATACTTCAGCTTACAAGAGTTGAGAAGCTCAAATGAGACTTTCATCAGCTTAGCTAAAAACAAGTTTGTGTCCCATGAAACTGTGGGATGTTTTAAATGAAACTTCATTTGAAGCAAGCCCTGAATAAGTGTCTCCACAACAAGCTAAGGAGAAGGGGATATATGCCAATTGCAGTAAGGTCGGCTTTGACTATATTTGTTTTCAAAGCAGACTGAGAAATATATAGGATATTCAAGCAGTTTTTATGTGGATAAAGAGAAAAGATGTATGGATTTGCTCTCACATCACGCAGCAAATTTCCTCTATTTGAAAACATATGAATTTCTAGTAGATGGCCTGAAGGCAAAAGAACCTGTAACACCTGCTCAGACAGTCCAAGGTCATAATGTGCTATCCTCTCAACATCAAGGCTGTAAGAGGATGCACTGAGTCTTGCTTCTGAATTATTAGGTTTGTAGAGGTTCTTGGTCTAATGAGTATTCCAAAGGACATCCTTAGTAGGAGAGAAAGTAACACCTTTCTCGGTTGATAGTTTTCTTCTCACCTGATTTCTGAATGTTTTTAGTACACTCATGACACCTTCATCACCAAGTGGCTGATGTGCCATCTATTTTCTTGGATAGATCAGAGATGTGGGTCTGATCTAATGAACTCCCCAGTCTACTTTGGATGCATGTGTGCTTATTTAGTATCCACTGGTTTGCCATATGTGGCAGCACAATGGGTGTTAACCATACAGGCACAGTATAGCTCTAGAGATGTAAGGATCCTTGACATTCAAATCAAAATTTCAATCAATAAAGTCATTGCGAAGCAATTCCATCTTTTATTGTGAGTGATATAAGGGTAAAGCAGAGTTCGGTCTCCTGACACGGACTGTGTTTTGCCACTCCAGCTGCATCAGTCGGGACAGAAGCCCAAACCAATTAATGGCACTGTGCCAGAACGGCACTACAAAACATGGCATCTTCAATCATGCAATAAATTAGTACTGAAAGAAAGGTATTGGAGCTGTTTTAGAACTAGTTGTATGAGGGATCCGATTGGAACAGGGTTGAATACTCGAGGTTTGGGGGAGTCATGCAGGGAGATATCACAAGCACTTCAAACCCATGTAAACAGCATACACGGAGAGCCACTCATTTTCTCCAGTTCTTCATTTGCTCTGAGCACAATGGGTGTGACATGCATGGATCTGGCTACGTGCCCCAAAGTTGACATATTCAATGTCTTGATACCCTTAAGTGTTAATAAAATGTTTCCATAACTAATCTATCCAACTTTGATTGTAAGATGTCAAGTGACAAAATCAGGATGGCCACATGGGACTAGATGCCCTTGAAGGTTATATAGAAGACATCTTCAAAACCTGGTGGATGATATTTGGGAGAGTGGTGCAGACTGTTCTTGTATAAGGAAGTCATACAATCCTCTTGGCAAAACTAATTTGGAGCATGTGACATTTCAACTACCCAGGAGTCCTCGATGCCATTAATCACTAAAATGAGAATTTTAAAAGCCAGGCATATGCCAAAATTAGAAGATGGGTGTGCATCTAGCATATACATGTGTCCTCTCAATTTTATAAGCTACCTACATTACGTACACAAATACCAATACAGAAATATCTCGCATGGAGAAAAAAAGGGGCAGAATATGGGTGAGGCATAGGCATTCTGGGGTGGCCAATATGATGCTTGCAAAAAGCTATGCACATGGACATATGCCATGTATATTTCATTGCAAAGTTATTTCTGCCATGGAGGAGGTGTAAGTCTTTATGAACTATATCCAGACATCTATGAAGTGTTTGAGGGGTCTGGGTTAACTGGGGGGAGTGCAGGCTAAAGGACCAGGGAGGTTTGAAGGATCTAGCTTTAGACTGGAGAAACTGGTGGATGAATTGGTAAAACTGGTCATGGGCTGGACGGATGTCTGTTATAAAATTCCCTCACTTATGTGACCCAAAGATGAATTATGCTGCTGTGTGCACAGAAGTTTAAAATTAGGAGCAAGCATACAGGGCTATTTTATAGCATGCATGCAGTATATAAATTTGCTTCGTATCTGGCCACACGCCAATACATACATACCATCTAAGAGCCCAACTTTATAACAGCCTGTATAGGGCTGACATATACAAAATATATGTGGATTTCAACTCTAATTTTTAAAGCAGAGTTACATATATACAGTAAGTCCACTTTGAAAATAAGTGGGACCATGAACACGTTAGTGTGGTACAGGCACACACATTTACACCTGCCAGAGAGCAGGTGGACACTTACATTAAAATTGAAAATCAAAAGTATGTATGTAAATGATTTCCCCATCCCTGGGAATACCTCTTTCAATATGTGTATAAATACATTCACAATTGCTTCCACATGTACTTTTAGGCATACAATATCCATGATATTTTTCAAACAGTTGTTTTACATACATATATGCTTTTGAAAAGTACTCCCAAGATGATAACATCATTACTTAAGACTAAGTCCTTGCTTACCAATTCATGAGTTACATCTTTTCAGTTCCTATGGTGACGGGAGAAATGAGACTTGACCCTTTTCAGACTGAGGAATCAAAGGAGCTGAGGACTGTTTTGAAGAGTTCTGTTTACCAACTTGATTGTTCTTGGCTCTATAAGTCTATTTTTCTTGCTCTGAGACTAGTTTGAGCGGGAGTTACTCACATCAATCAGGCAGGCTGAGTCTCTACTGCTTGGGCTGATAGCTTCCAGTGAATCTTGGTATAAAAGTCAGAGAGTAGGATTAAATGGTCAATTTTCTCAGTGGAAAAGGGTAAACAGTGGAGTGCCTCAGGGATCTGTATTTGGACCGGTGCTTTTCAATATATATATAAATGATCTGGAAAGGAATACGACGAGTGAGGTTATCAAATTTGCGGATGATACAAAATTATTCAGAGTAGTTAAATCACAAGCAGACTGTGATACATTACAGGAGGACCTTGCAAGACTGGAAGACTGGGCATCCAAATGGCAGATGAAATTTAATGTGCACAAGTGCAAGGTGTTGCATATAGGGAAAAATAACCCTTGCTGTAGTTACACGATGTTAGGTTCCATATTAGGAGCTACCACCCAGGAAAAAGATCTAGGCATCATAGTGGATAATACTTTGAAATCGTCGGCTCAGTGTGCTGCAGCAGTCAAAAAAGCAAACAGAATGTTAGGAATTACTAGGAAGGGAATGGTTAATAGAACGGAAAATGTCATAATGCCTCCATATCGCTCCATGGTGAGACTGCACCTTGAATACTGTGTACAATTCTCGTCGACGCATCTCAAAAAAGATATAGTTGCGATGGAGAAGGTACAGAGAAGGGCAAACAAAATGATAAAGGGGATGGAACAGCTCCCCATGAGGAAAGGCTGAAGAGGTTAGGGCTGTTCAGCTTGAAGAAGAGAAGGCTGAGGGGGGATATGTTAGAGGACTTTAAGATCATGAGAGGTCTTGAACGAGTAGATGTGACTCGGTTATTTACACTTTCAAATAATAGAAGGACTAGGGGGCATGCCATGAAGTTAGCAAGTAGCACATTTAAGAATAATCGGAGAAAATTCTTTTTCACTCAACGCACAATAAAGTTCTGGAATTTGTTGCCAGAGGATGTGGTTAGTGCAGTTAGTGTAGCTGGGTTCAAAAAATGTTTGGATAAGTTCTTGGAGGAGAAGTCCATTAACGACTATTAATCAAGTTTACTTAGGGAATAGCCACTGCTATTAATTGCATCAGTAGCATGGGATCTTCTTAGTGTTTGGGTAATTGCCAGGTTCTTGTGGCCTGATTTGGCCTCTGTTGGAAACAGGATGCTGGGCTTGATGGACCCTTGGTCTGACCCAGCATGGCAATTTCTTATGTTCTTATGGCCTTTGCCTTGTGCAACTTGTTATGGCAATCAGGGAAGTACAATTTCTAGAATCCTTTTGGAAATCTCTTAAATTAAATGGCTTGATTCTCAGCTATAGTCCAGAAAATAGTTGGCACAAAAATTTTAAAAGTTATTTTGCCAAAGAAAAATATATGCCAACAGAAAAAAAAGTGACCACCACAAACACTGAATGTGAATCTGCTGAACCAAACCTGAAATTATGCACCTAAAGTGAAGCAATTGTTCTGTAAAACATTCTTCAGAACTTTTGAACCTAACTACTAATATTCCAAGGGAAAATAATAATAATAAAGCTTGACTGAAAATGAGTCACACGAAAGTGCCAACAAACAAGGCACAAAAAATGGTTGAAAGCCTAAAACGGTAGCAGCTACTGTCTGGCTCAACATACTCCTCTTCCAACACATCAACAAACTACAGAGCAATATGTCCAGTGGCATATAAGAAACCTCCACATATGCTCTTAAACTTTCTAGAAAGTCCTAAAGGAGACATATGACTTCACACATGATGCAAGTCTTGAGATCCATTAGTATGCCTTATTGTAGCTGCTTCTCACTAGAGGAAATTAAATATACAGGTCCAGTCAGTGAAATTAGCTGGATAAACTTATTCGGCTAACTTTGGTGAGATATTCAGTGGAACAGTTGCATCACTGAATGTACCAAACTATCTTAAAGTTAGCCAGATAATTTTATTCAGATAACTTTATGACTGCTCTACAGTACAACCAAGGTTAGCTGGATAAGTTTGAATATTGGATTTAGCTAGATTTCTGGGTAACATAACTCTGCCTAGAATGCTTCTGGAATACCCCTATGTTACCTGTCTAAATTTTAGCCAGATAATGAATTATCTATCTAAAATGTAACTGGATAAGTGGTAGAAATTTTCAAAAGTCGGCATTTAGTCAGCTAACTCACAAATTATCTGGCTAAATATGCCTTTGAATAAGGATCTCATACCTTTTGTTTCTATCAATATTCAGCATTCACAGAATAAAATTTAAATGGAAAACATTATCAAATAAATGATCAAAAAGATGGTTCATGTATATATTTGAATAGGTAATATCAGAATGGATAGTAGGGGAATCCAGGGTAAAACATGGATGATGAGCTCTTGAGCCATCTTACTATTTTTCCTTGTATTTTGCTTTTTCACATTTCAAGGAAAAAGGGAGATCACAGGCTTACCTCAAGAGTCCATCCTTCCCCTTCAGATTGACAAGTTCCTTGTACCTTTTGGGAAAGCTAGCTGCTGGACCTCATCAAGGAATAACATTCAGCCTAAGCTTGAAGTTACCCTAAACCTCAAAATTAAAGAATCATCTCCCACTCTCAGGCGTGGAAGAACTGCAAAGGCAGGTATACTGGAGATGCTGCAGGTGGAAGGACTGCAGATGCTGGCACGTTCTATGGGTGGGGGTGGAGTACTATACTAGAAATATTGTTTCCTTTTCCTTCTCTACTCCAGACTACAGCAGGACAATCAGTTGTAGGGAAGTAGGGATGAAAAATCAGCAGGTTTTGAGAAGTGTGTTAAGAAAGGTGGATCCACTCTAGGGATCTGAGGTAGGACTATAACCAGCTGATGAATTGAAGTGCACTTTGGTAAAGCCATCTATTATTACACTGGCTCCATTTGAGCCACCCTGACTGTGCTTGAAATGTCTCTGTTTATCTCAGAATATGTCAATTTCTTTGAATTCCTGGCAAAACAAGGTGATCAAGAAGAATTGCTGGCCTTCACTCTAAACAAAATTCCTGAAGTGGAGATTAAGATGAACTCCATCCAAAAAATCAATTTATCATAATCAAGGATAAAGGGGGTGACATAAGAAATTAGAAACCCTTGAAAAACAGGCTAGAGGGCTAAATTTAAGACAACTGAATTTTCTGTGATATCTCATAATTTCAGCAAGAGATGTTCAAGAGATATTTAGTTAAAATTCTGGGTCTTGTTCAGATTTGATCCCCCCAATGAATAACATCTATTATCTTCCCTTTCAAAGAAAAGGCCAGTGTGTGGTGTCAATATTGAAGATGAAAATTTTCAATTAACTATAGACAGTTTTGATTTGATTAGTCTTGTTGAGAAATCAACCAGTGAGGAGGTGAAGCCAGTGACTCTATAGGTGACTGATATAAATTATTGATTTTGCATTTTTAATTTCACTATCATTTGAAAGATGATCTTACTTTAAGGCTAAGTATCTGTTCCAATATTTCCAGAAGTATGAAAGATTGCGGAAGGAAATGTATTGTTTTATGTTCTAGATTAAGCCATTAGGAGTACAGTTGTTTCTTAGATACCAGTGTAAATGTTTAATAAGATATCAAAATACTAAGCACATATTCTTTAACCTGACCATTTGAGAATTTTTATTGACTATAAGGAAGATATTCAAGTTTAAGGGGCCGGAAGGGGAAATATGCAATGATCCTGATGGGCTGCTTCTCTAATATGATGGTATGGAGCATCTGTTCACCCATAATAGCCTATGCTTTGCTTGATAATGACTGCTTTCTTCTCTTGGATCCCCCACAATTTGAGGGTTAATATTGATGCAGAATCACAAATTGTTATTGGTATTTACTTGATGGATGTAGTTTATTTTCTACTTATTTTTTGTAAATAGAAAGATGATTTGTGTCTTTTGTTTCTACAAGGTGATTGTTCAACTATTATAAAATAAAATTTAAAAGAATGTATCAATTTTTCTCTCCAGTCATATTGTTATAGTAAGATAATTAGAAATCACATAAGCAACCCTAAAATTAAGACTATTTAAAATGTATTCATTATAAAAGTAACTGAGAAAAAATATCTCCATAGTTGATATTTTCTATTTAGTAAACAAGAAACCAATACATTTGACACCACTGATTAAGGCAATGCATTTTAAAGCTTCCTACACAGTTCTGAAATCATAATATATCAATTTTTAATTTTTCCACTTTCTCAGCTCCATTAAAAATGGTAAGAGAAAGATTTTAGAGTAATTAATGATATAGTTAGCTGCTAAATATTAATAGAAATTGTAGAGTTGCATAAAATATAACATATAAACCTTGCCCATACAGACACACCAGTAATTAAAGTTGAATATGTAATTAAACTGATTTATAAGATAGGAAGAAAGTTATACTTTATTAGTTTCTATGCAAACTTTGAATAACAGTTAAGCATTGCATTTTATGGTTTATATAGATGGGCAATATCTCTACCACAGTGCAGGATCATAAATGGTTTACAGACTTTTAATTTGAATGCTACATATTATTCTAAAAGGGAAGATCCTATACGTATTATAAAAAGGCTGGCAAAATTTAGAACTCAAACAATGACATGCTTTTGTAGGGCACAATGTTATGAGCTTTATAACAGGTTAGAATCTCATTATAGAATAAAATAAAAATAAAAATAATAGGGATGTGCACACTAAACGCCGAATTTTAAAACGGACGCACACATAAAAATTGGCACTTATGTGAGTGGCCAGACCCTGTGCGTGCCACGCACATTTTCAAAAGTGCCCAACCACGTGCGTAAGTGCCGATACGTGCACAAGTGCTGGGCCCTGAAAAAGGGGCTGGCCGGGGGGGGGGCATGATTTGGGCTGGGAGGGGCGAGTTGGGGCATACTTACACATGAATTGAGTGTAAGTATGCTCCTATTTTTAAGAGGTTACTTGAGCACAGTTAGCACGCATGTCTTCCATAAGACTTTGTCAGCTTTTATGCATGTATACAGATGGATTTTAAAATATGCTTACACAAGGGACAACTCAGTTTTTCCAATTAGTCCACCAGTTTGCCGGTTTATATCGAGATCTTCCAGACCCTCTGGTTCTTCATCCTGCATGCCACCCAGTTGACCTATGCCCCTCACCTTGTCCTGTAACCCCTAAAACTCGAGATCTACAGACTTGCTCCTCATCTGGAGTAGCAGTAAAGTTATGCAGATAACAAGCCAATGCGTGCCACGGACTCCAAAATATGGAGTTACGCATGTAACTGTTGGCCCCACTCCTGAACGCCCATGCTCCACCCATGCCTCACCACTTTTCTGCACTCAATTTTTTTTAAAATCTGCATTGATCGTGCACGGCCCACAAATGCGTGTATGTGGCCATTTTTGTGTGAGCAACGCTTTTAAAATCTACCTCTTTATGTATGTAAATGGCTTTTGAAAATTGCTATGACAGTATGTTACATTTACATGCAAAACTGCTTTGAAAATAACCTCCTTAGTTTTTTCAGTTTTGTTTCATTTTTAGAGATGTTTTGTTCATTTTTTGCTTTCAGGTTTTTTTTTCTGTTTTTTCATTTTTGGGAAATAATGTGCACTATTTTCTATTAGTCAATCATATTTGCAAATAGGGTACATTATTTTGTTAATAGCACTCTATTTTCAAACAGTGTACCCTGTTTGCTAATAGTGTGCACTATTTCCTGAAAACAAAACATTATAACATTTTTAATTTTTGGTTAATTTGAAATAAAATGAAAATGAGCTTAGTTGTCACATTTTATACTTTTGTTTCAAACAAATGCATATCCCTAAAAAACCAGTGGCCCCTTAAAATTCAAAGTAGGAGCACACATTTCAAATCTCTTCTCTCCCTAAACATCCTCCTTTTTACTTTTTAACCTTCTAGTAATGCCTATTTTTAAAATAAATTTTCCCAATTTATTTTGATGATTTTGTTTTCTTTATTTGATGGAAAACACATTGAAAGCAGCCTATAAATCAAAAGGCTTCCATGACTCACATTAGTACATTGATATCTATAGTACTCTTTTAAGCATACTTACAGGTGAGGTCGAGGAGAGCAGCCTGGACTGCTGTTCCCATTGCTGTCAATGTGATCCAGTGAACCATTGAGGTCTTCATGGACTGCTTGCAGTAAACCACTGGAAGCGTTATTTAACAATCCGGGGTTACTAAGCAAAGGTAAACTGCTTTCTGCCAAAGCAGCCTAAAGAAGCAAACAAATATAAATAGAAGTACCATTTAAGTACATTTCATGAAAACATATCTGTATGTAACTCTTGGTTCTCAGTTTGTTTTATATGTGTAATAAGCCAATTGAATGTACAATGTAGTCAATGATCGCAAGCACTATCTACCTTAGAACTCTAGTTTACATTATGTACCTGGAGTTATAATAACTATAAAGTTGTATTACATACAATTTATTTACTTAATAAACTGATCAGAACTTGATCTCAGAGTAAAAAAGTCCTGACATTTGTCTGTTATTCATTAAAGTTATGTGTTGTTAGTAAAAAATAAAAGATTTTGCTATGAGCACCTCATATAATTGTATTATTTGAAATCATTTCCAGCAGCTGTGATTAATATTAATACATGTCCAAATATATTTTAAAAACTTCAATCAATCTAACGTTTGTAGCAGAACTGAGTGTTCCAGATTTTGCCACAGGGTGTCCTTCTTGCTACTTTACATCAAAAGGAGCATGAATTAGAACCAGTGTCTCTTATAGTGCTAGGTAATGCAACTCATTTGGCTGATAAACATTTGAGGAACAAACAAAATGCCCACACAAATATAAATGTGAAGTGCAATGCTTTCACAGATCCATAAAAGAGCAAATAAAAAAGATGATATACATATATGAAACAAAAAGAGTAAGATTTATTGTGATACCTGCAAACTTGCATTAAGGGCTGCTCCATATCCTAAACTTGTAGGTATGTTTTTGACCAATGTTGGACTTCTGCAAAGGGATTACACTGTATTACTTTAAATGTAAAAAGTTAGGAATACCTAACTTACATATGACTAGTCTTTTTCCTTGAGAGTTTTAGATTCAAATTTAACTGAACCACAAATACAGAAATGTACTGATCTCATATCACAATATCAAATGGAAACAATTTAGTACAACTTAACTATTTTCTATTCAAAACATTCATTACACAGCAGCAATGGAACAAGCCAGAATTATGCACAGACCCTGACTACACTATGCTTGATTTTAGCTAGTGCTTTTTTTCTCTGATTTTTATGATTAGTGTAATTCACAAAATTCAATCAAAATAAATATATTAGAAAATTCTAGAAGTGCTATAAAAATGTTTCAATTAAAAATGTATCAATTAAAACTGGGTTATACTGATTCATCCCAGAGTTTAAACCTCTCCAGAAATATTTAAATATCATCACAATGTATACGTAAGTTATAGTTTCTGCATATGTTGGAACAAATTTTCTAGCTATTTACAAATATATCACTATTAAAGACAAATTTGAATCATTCAACTATAAGATCTCTCAACATTTTGTAACAGTCCAGAGTCACTTAGATATGGAAAACAATTTAAAAACATCAGCTTCCAAAATCTACCTGACATGGGATTTGAAAGAAGAACAGTAAACATTCTAAAGATTTCACTACTCTTTCACAAATTAAATTTGTAGATCACTGTCTTGAAATATGTCATCATAAATTCTAAAGTGAATCTGTACAATTCTCTGTTTCACCAAAGAACATGTAGGTAGAATGCTGTTTTGCATATGTAGCTCAAAAGAGCTCATCATAATGGTCAGAAAAAACTTCTATTTGAGAATATACTACAAGCAGTGATGGAATTGGAAAGTCTACTATTTAACAAAAATATGACACTGAATAACAATAATAAGATTAAAAGCTGTGGAAGAATCTGTTGTAAATGTTGTTTTTCAGTAAAAGAAATGAATTAAACTCAAGAGTTAGCAATAAATTAATCAGCTTGTTTTCTATGGGGTGAATTCTCAAAATATTACGTGTCTAAAAATTAGCATATATGTACATAAGTAACCTCTATTCTGCATTCTGTATTTTATCAAGGTCTAAAATGAGCGTGTATTTTCACTTTCATGTGCCCATATACGAGCGTATAAAAGGGGTGGTCTAGGAGCATTACAAGCTAGGGCCAACATTTACATGCAGAAGTTGCTATTTTAAAAGACATGCACATAGATTTGCCAACTTACTCACATAATTTTACATCTGCTAATTATCTGGAGTAAGTGATATTGAACATGTTTATTGTGTACTAATGGACAGGTAGGAGATCTGGGTGAACTAGGAGCAGTTCAAGCTAAAGAACCATGAGGGTTTCGATGAGCTGTGGAAGGACTGGATGAACTGTGAACTAATTGATAAAACTGGTGCATACCTGTACTAAAATACACTGATATACGCGAGTCTTACTTTATTTTTGCATGTACAATATATGCACATAGGGGTAGATTTTCAAACCTGCACGCGGGCGTACATGTGCGCGTGCTACCCGGTGTGCACACATGTACGCCAGATTTTTTAACATGTATGTGCATGTTATAAAATCAGGGGTCAGCGCGTGCAAGGGGCTTCACTGCCGCACTGCCTTCCCCCGTTCCTTATGCCCCACCAACCTTCCCTTCCCCCCGCCCTTTCCACCCTACCTTTTTCATTGTTTTTGTTTTATTTCCAAACTTACTTCAGCCCTAGGACTGAAGTTGTGTGTGCTGGCTGACGTGTGATCCCCAGCATACCGGCCGTGCGGAGGCCTCTGGCCACGCCACTGCCCCACCCCTGGACCGTCCCGCCCCTCCCTGCTCCCAGACCGCCCCTTTTTGCAAGCCCCGGAACTTACACGCGTCCAAGGGCTTTAGGCCCGGCGCACGTAACCCTTTGAAAATCCAGCCCATATATTTCTAAAATAGGTAGGAAAAGTACACATGTTCACTGCATTGAAATACATGTATTTGCTTGTAAGCCTACATATACAAGTATGTTGTGGGGCAGAGATACATATATTTTATAAAATGAATGCATATCATATACATGGGTTTTATGCGTGTAACTCATTTGGAATTCTACTGAATTTTCTAAGATTTTACATACTTAAGTGGGCTTTTGAAATTGGTATGATATATGATACTTGTATATATATATATATATATATATATATATATATATATATATATACGTATATAAAACTTCATAGAAAATTGCTTCCTATTAAGTGTTCATTGTCAGTACCTTACGGCATACATGAACATAACCTTTGCAAACATACCCTGTTATCTTTTGTGACCTTCGCTTCTGATATTCTGCTTCATCCACTGTCCATACTGCCCCTTTAACATTTTCTACTCGAACAAAACACTTATGTAGGCTAAGATTATGACGTACTGCATTCTAAATGAAAAACATCAAAAAGAAAACACGGTGAACTTAATAATGTAAAATGGTGTATATTTTGTTCATTTTGTCTTAAGGGATAGGAAAAACGTCAATTGTGAGTATTCATTTCCAGGTATGTACACAATATTTCATACTCAAACTTAAAAATCATTGAATCTGTGGTTTGAACTTTGTGATAACAGACTCATCCTAGCTATTTTAATAATAGCTGTGTCAAAACCTTCCTTTCATTGACCTGGTCTAAATTGCAATATCTGTACAAATTATAGTCTTTCAAAATGCCAGAACAAGTAGGTCAGCTCTGTTGTGTCCCTGATCAAGCACTTGGGGATGGCTGAAATATTCAGAAGAGCCTATCCTTCTTATGGTATTAAAATGCTAAAAAAGCTTCAGTGACAAGTGTTAATTTTGCACAAAGCTTTATGCAAATAAGCTCAAAGGCATTCCTTTCATCCCTATAATAATGAAATGACAGAGTTTGTTTATTCTGTATTATTAGGTGACAAATGCAAGTTACAATGAAATGTTCTGCCTACTAAATAATTCTCACTTAAGGGTTTTTTTTCAAATACTTTTTCCTACAAAGTTTCTAAAATATCTTGAATTAAAAGTCTTAACAGGATCTAATGGTATACTTTCTGATTTCTACAATGGCTGTTCAGTTAATAGATGGGAGTTTTGCTTTAAAATATTTCCAAAAATTAACATAAGACAAATTAAGTCATTCTTACTTAGTATTAAAAATATAGTACACCATTCATTTTGGTCATCCCCCCACCTCAGTCAAATTATATAAATAAAATAAATATTTCTTCTCGTTAAAAATGAAGTGGCATGTTGTTAGCAAGTATATTTTGTGATGACCTAATCTTTATTTTGCATGTATAAAGAAAAGTAATTTTAATGATTTTTTTTTCTATTTACACAAAGACAAGCTCCTGGCTTGCTTTAAGAGAAAAATTCTTTAAAAAGAAAGAAAGAAAAGCATAAGCAGATCTAGCATCTGACCTGAAATCCAAGGATTTGATTGATCTTAATGCCCATGGCTCTGAATATGATAATTTTAATATTAATGAGCAAATGAGCGGTTTTATTATGCATGCGATATAGTTAGAACTAATAAGCTGTTCAGAATGAGTTTTGCTGGATCCCCGAGCTGTGGAGATGAGACCAAGCTAAGATATTAAATCACCTTTCATTTCTTTTAAAATTTCTTCCAGTAAATCAAATGACAGATCATTCACTACATTCTCTAATGAGTAACGAAAGAAAATGTAAATTTTAAACATAAATATTACCTATCGAAAGAGCTCAAAACATATTTTCTACAGATTACCACTGACATTTTCTTCATATAA
The DNA here is from genome assembly GCF_901001135.1 of Rhinatrema bivittatum. NCBI lineage: Eukaryota > Metazoa > Chordata > Amphibia > Gymnophiona > Rhinatrematidae > Rhinatrema > Rhinatrema bivittatum. Next base: position 93,668,441 of record NC_042623.1, read on the forward strand.
AATACAGATCAAGCAACTGTGCATAAATAAAACAATTACATCCTTTACCATACCACATAGTAACTAATAACATCTAAACATTTTGTAAATGAAAAAGCATTCTGAGCCTTTCACACCCATATATATCTGTAATCGCTTGCCAGATTAATTTGCATTTTAAATCCAAATTAATTCACTTTCACATATCTCGCAGTTTAAAATTCTTAGTATGCTGATGAGTGCTTTGCTGCCTCTATTCTTCTCCACTACAAACATTTCCCCCTTTTGTATCAAATGGCTTGTGGCTAATTGATGTTTCTGACTGCTTTTTGAAATGAAAATAAAACAGTTCACTTAGTCTGTGCTGAGTGCCCTTATCTTTCCAGACATTGCTCTTTTCCAAAAATAGATGCACAGAACTAACATTTTGCTGTTCCTTGTAGGATCTAGACAATGAAGTTGTTTGGACAGGGATATAGATGAACCCTTTTGTCTAAGTAAATAAACTGCATTTATGTTCTGACAGGATAATATTCACTTTACTTTCTTTTAGTTCCAGCTGAGTAGCCACGGCCCTCACTCCTCTGGCAGCTTCAGTCTGTATGATGAGGTATGATGTGTACAAAAGGCACAGACCAAGACAAAACCTACAGCCTCCATTTGTTGCACAAGGCAAACAGACATTTTTCAAACTAATTAGCCAATAATATGCAAGAGAAAAAGTAATATAGTGCGACTAACAAAGGTGTTGATGATTGAGTGCTCACACTGTAATTAGTGTGTCAGGCCCTCATTTCTCTGCCAAGCCTCAGCTATTAATTGCACCAAATTAGAAAACGATATCAGAGGCAAAATTATTCTTTCACTTGTCATTTTGAGAGAGGGAATTCATTCCATTCAAGAGGCAGGTTAAAAAGAGGGGAAGCAGATACTAATCTGCTTATGTCATGTAAATAAATGTTCCTTGTGCTATCTGTAGGTGCTGTGCTAGGCATCTTAAAATGGCTAAGAAAGAAGTTACCTTCCAAGTTGCTGCATTACGCCTGAAATATGCAAATGTTCGTGTAAACCAGCTGTAAATTTCATTAAGTGTTAACTGTCTGTCAGATGATTCCATGATAGCCTGAAATCAGACAAGATACATAGCAACATAAAACAATGGTTTAGATGGAACTTTCTCAGTCTAGTCCTAACATAAGCATTAATTGAGCAATGTTTATTTTTAGTTACTTACCTGCCTTATGAGAGTTGCATAAGTAAATGGAGGCCTGACATCTGCATTTTTATAAAATTCATAATTTGGGGCAATTTCTAGAAAAAACAACCCAATATTAATAACTCTAGGAACATGCCAGTTGAAAATAGAATTTTAATGCTGATTGGTACTATTTGTGAACAATAGCTGTAGAAAAGCAGTGACTAGTAAAAGGACAAGACATGAGAAAAGAATTCAATTATACAGAACAGACCATTTCTGTAGTCCTTGACATAACATGCAAGTAAAGCATCCCTTGTCAGTTGTTTAAAGTCCATCAGAAACAGAAAACCTAGTCACTCTGTAGATGTTCAACAGAAGATAATACTGTACTGTATAGTATCACAAAAGTAGTGAAACAATTGTGGGCCCTCTTAATACTAAGTGGGTAATTTTCAAAGCTATTTATGCGCATAAAACTCCATTTTATGGATGTACACGGCTGCACTAAAATTGGCCTGGGCCCATGCATAACTCAGTTTTGTGCATACGTTTACCTGCACTGAGATGAGGTATTCTGGCGGGGGGGGGTGGGGGGTCGGAGTTGCGACGTA